>NW_024543584.1:0-74572 GCF_018167655.1 Microtus oregoni
TTAAGCACTGCTTGGCCCTTTAGCTCTAGCACTTACAGGCTAATTCTCACATTCTGATCAACCCATCTCTAATAATCTGTGAGCACCGGTCTTACCGGGAAAGGTTCAGCATGTCTAACCTGGTGGCTTGCTTCATGGCGTGTGTCTGCCCAGGAGCCGGGAGCATGGCGTCTCTCTCTGAGGCGTCTGCTCCCGAGAGAGCTGTGGAGTCTCTGCGCTCACTTCCTCTTCCTCCCAGCATTTTGTTCTGTTTACCTCCTCCCACCTATCCTCTAACCAATAAAATGGGCCAGGGCAGTGCCTTTATTAGCCAATGACCTTCCTCCATCATTTCCCCTTTTTCGGTTTAAACAAAAAAAAGGCTTTAACATAGCAAAAATTACATATAACAAAACAGTTATCAAGTAAAAGTTACAATAATCTTTATCATAACTAAGGAAAACTATAACTATAACTAACAATTCTTAACTCCATCAAAGACTCCAGAAAGATATATTACCTAAGTAAACAAGAACTAAGAAACTTCAAACTCTAGAAATGACAAAGACATCTCGCTGCCTGGACAGTCACCCAAAGTTCTTTTGTACCGTTGGGGGCATCCATCTTCAGCCTTCAGGCCCATGGTATCCAGCAGACATTTCCATAAAGCAGGAAAATTCAAAGTCAGTTCAGTCACTATCTGTTGTGTCCTGCAGAATGTCTCGCAGACTCTTTCATGAATCAGGAACCCCCGAAAGATCATCTCACCTTAGGCAAGTTCAGTAGTCCTCTCTCTGCGGGTTCTCTGTGTCCAGTTTATGCAATAGTCCAGGCAAGA
Organism: Microtus oregoni; assembly: GCF_018167655.1. Classification (NCBI taxonomy): domain Eukaryota; kingdom Metazoa; phylum Chordata; class Mammalia; order Rodentia; family Cricetidae; genus Microtus; species Microtus oregoni. The sequence goes on from NW_024543584.1 coordinate 818, forward strand.
GCAGTTTCTTGCCCAAATGGCTATCAAACTCCATAAGGTGCCTCTTTGATGCCCATTTTCCTCTTGAAGTAGATTGGTGCTGCCAGGAGCAGAGTGTCTCATTGTCATGAAAAGTCCTCAGTTATTAAAACATTAAATGTCCTATTCTGTAATCTTTGAAAGACATGAAGAATGTCTATCTAAAATATATCTCTATATATCTAGAAAATCTAACTAACATGACTACAAGCTTTACTATTATCAATGATTATCCATTAACAACCTATATTTCTTAATTATACAGTACATATTTAAATGAACTACACAATCACAATACCTTAATCAAAATCAGAAACACTTATACATATAACAAAATTGACCTTAAATCTCTATCAATAAAGCAAAATCTATACTAATGCAAATTATTCATATCTATATCATATCCCCCTTTAAATGTAAAAGAACGTTTATAAACCATATTTGGGAACATGGGCGCAGTTTTTTCTCTCCAAACTGCTTCCTGCTGAATGGGGGCGTCGTTAATTAGGTCTTTCATGGTATAACCTGTGTGCTAGTTTCTTCTCAGTTGGCAGTTGAGCAAAGCAATTTTCTGAAGGTGTTCACACCAACCCTTCAGGAGGGCGTGGTCCATCATACCAAATCGGAATAGAAGAAATGAACAGCGTCTCATCCTCTGTGAAAACAAAATAAGAAACTCCTTTCCAAAGTATCATATCCTTAGATCCAAATTCATAATATCTATGTTGGATTAGTTCAGCAGTATTTATAAATAAATATCTTTTAGCATCTGTTTCTCCTTCCTCAGCATTTAAACAATTCAAAGAGAGCATAATAGCATATAGTATCAAGATTCTCTGTGTATTTTCCATCTTTGTTCGTTTTATTTTAACCTCTATTTTGTTTATTTTTACTTTTAACTTTTTGCTTTTTGAGATAGGTTCTCTGTATTTTGACCTGAAGTAACTCTGTAGACCAGGCTGTCCTTGAACTCTCAGAGATCTGCCTGTCTCTGCCTCCCAGGCATTGGGATTAAAGGTGTAAGCTACTACACCTTGAACTCACAGAGATCTGTTTGCCTCTGCCTTCTAGGCACTAGGATTAAAGGCGTGTGCTACCACACACAACAACTCTCTTCCTTTTTTTGTTTTTTACTTTAAGAACTTCAACTTTTAGTCTGCATATATTTTTAACACACTTTAAACCATTCACAAATTTTCTCTGTCTTTGAATCTCTCTTTACTGTATATCTCTCTTTTTCTGACCACATGAATCTTTAATTTACCAAGCTATCTCAGTAGGACTAAAGGCGTGGCTTTGCCAGCTAGATCCAGTCCATTCCTTAGCTTTCCAGCCTCATGGCTGAGGTACTGGCTGTAGTCATGTTTACTGCCACAACTGTATGGCATTTCAAGGTTCCTGCCAGCAAGTGAGTTACAACAGACAACACTCAAGTCCTCTCTCGGTAGCCGGCCCTCCTGCCTCAAACAGTCAGAGTTTGCCCTGGCAGGACGGCCCAGAAAGCCGGCATTTTTAAATGGCGCAGCTTTTTTCCTGTTATGGCTGAAAACCGAAAAGCATGTGTTCAGCTTTTGGTCAACACCGTTTAAGTGTTTCGTGGCAGGACCTCTTAATGAGCTGCAGGCTTTGCAGCTAAAGCTGAGTCAGGAAGCCTCTCTTAGATGAGGTGCTTGCTTGCCTCTAGCAAGCAGAGTAGAACCGAGAAATTGCTGCTACCAAGAAACCAGGCACAATGCTTTCATTTTGTTCTAGAATTACTTCCCAAGCTGTCTCGGGCTTTATGTGGAAGTAGTTGTCCACGTGGGCGCCATATGAAGTAATAGGGGTGGAGGGGCTGCATTCCCAGCACCCCAGCCGCCTGCCCGGCTAGCTTATGCCCCAAAATAATTACACAGACACTGTATTCTTTTAAGCACTGCTTGGCCCTTTAGCTCTAGCACTTACAGGCTAATTCTCACATTCTGATCAACCCATCTCTAATAATCTGTGAGCACCGGTCTTACCGGGAAAGGTTCAGCATGTCTAACCTGGTGGCTTGCTTCATGGCGTGTGTCTGCCCAGGAGCCGGGAGCATGGCGTCTCTCTCTGAGGCGTCTGCTCCCGAGAGAGCTGTGGAGTCTCTGCGCTCACTTCCTCTTCCTCCCAGCATTTTGTTCTGTTTACTCCTCCCACCTATCCTCTAACCAATAAAATGGGCCAGGGCAGTGCCTTTATTAGCCAATGACCTTCCTCCATCACTCAGGGTGCTCGGTGCTCAGTACGTTGGGTGCTCAGTACTCAGGGTGCTCGGTGCTCAGTACTCGGGGTGCTGGGTGCTCATTAATCAGGGTGCTGGGTGCTCAGTACTCAGGGTGCTCAGTGCTTGGGGTGCACGGTGCTCAGTACTCAGGGTGCTCTGTGCTTGGGGTGCTGGGCGCTCAGTACTCAGGGTGCTGGGTCCTCAGTGCTCAGGGTTTTGGGTGCTCAGTACTCAGGGTGCTGGGTGCTCAGTACTCAGGGTGCTGGGTGCTCAGTGCTCGGGGTGCTGGGTGCTCAGTGCTCGGGGTGCTGGGTGCTCAGTGCTCGGGGTGCTCGGTGCTCAGTGCTCGGGGTGCTGGGTGCTCAGTGCTCAGTACTCAGGGTGCTGGGTGCTCAGTGCTCAGGTTGCTGGGTGCTCGGTGCTCAGTACGCTGGGTTCTCAGTACTCAGGGTGCTGGATGCTCAGTACTCAGGGTGCTCGGTGCTCAGTACTCAGGGTGCTGGGTGCTCAGTGCTCGGGGTGCTGGGTGCTCAGTACTCAGGGTGCTGGGTGCTCAGTGCTCAGGGTGCTGGGTGCTCAGTGCTCGGGGTGCTCATTGCTAAGTACTCAGGGTGCTGGGTGCTCAGTACTCAGGGTGCTGGGTGCTCAGTGCTCATGGTGCTCGGTGCTCAGTGCTCTGGGTGCTGGGTGCTCAGTACTCAGTGCTCAGGTTGCTGGGTGCTCAGTGCTCAGGGTGCTGGGTGCTCAGTGCTCAGGGAGCTCAGTGCTAAGTGCTCAGTACTTAGGGTGCTGGGTGCTCAGTACTCAGGGTGTTGGGTGCTCAGTGCTCGGGGTGCCCGGTGCTCAGTGCTCGGGGTGCTCGGTGCTCAGTACTCAGGGTGCTGGGTGCTCAGTACTCACGGTGCTGGGTGCTCAGTGCTCGGGGTGCTGGGTGCTCAGTGCTCGGGGTGCTGGGTGCTCAGTGCTCGGGGTGCTGGGTGCTCAGTACTCAGGGTGCTCAGCGCTCAGTACTCAGGGTGCTGGGTGCTCAGTGCTCAGGGTGCTCGTTGCTCAGTACGTTGGGTGCTCAGTGCTCAGGGTCCTGGCTGCTCAGTGCTCAGGGTGCTGGGTGCTCAGTGCTCAGGGTGCTTGATGCTCAGTACTCAGGGTGCTGGGTGCTCAGTGCTCAGGGTGCTGGGTGCTCAGTGCTCAGGGTGCTGGGTGCTCAGTGCTCAGGGTGCTGGGTGCTCAGTACTCAGGGTGCTGGGTGCTCAGTACTCGGGGTGCTGGGTGCTCAGTGCTCAGCGTGCTGGGTGCTCAGTACTCAGGGTGCTCGGTGCTCAGTGCTTGGGGTGCTGGGTGCTCAGTACTCAGGGTGCTGGGTGCTCAGTTCTCAGGGTGCTGCGTGCTCAGTGCTCAGGGTGATGGGTGCTCAGTACTCAGTGCTCAGGATGCTGGGTGCTCAGTGCTCGGGCCGCTGGGTGCTCAGTGCTCAGGGTGCTGGGTGCTCAGTACTCAGGGTGCTGGGTTCTCAGTACTCAGGGTGCTGGGTGCACAGTGCTAGGGGTGCTGGGTGCTCAGTGCTCGGGGTCTGGGTGCTCAGTACTCAGGGTGCTGGGTGCTCAGTACTCAGGGTGCTGGGTGCTCAGTGCTCAGGGTGCTGGGTGCTCAGTGCTCTGGGTGCTGGGTGCTCAGTGCTCAGGGTGCTGGGTGCTCAGTGCTCAGGGTGCTGGGTGCTCAGGGCTCGGGGTGCTGGGTGCTGAGTGCTCAGGGTGCTGGGTGCTCAGTGCTCGGGGTGCTCGGTGCTCAGTACACAGGGTGCTAGGTGCTCAGTGCTCGGGGTGCTGGGTGCTCAGTGCTCAGTAGTCAGGGTGCTGGGTGCTCAGTGCTCGGGGTGCTGGGTGCTCAGTACTCAGGGTGCTGGGTGCTCAGTGCTCAGGGTGCTGGGTGCTCAGTGCTCAGGGTGCTGGGTGCTCAGTGATCGGGGTGCTGGGTGCTCAGTACTCAGGGTGCTCAGTGCTCGGGGAGCTCGGTGCTCAGTACTCAGGGTGCTGGGTGCTCAGTACTCAGTGCTCGGGGTCCTGGGTGCTCCGTGCTCGGGGTGCTGGGTGCTCAGTGCTCTGGGTGCTTAGTGCTCAGTACTCAGGGTGCTGGGTGCTCAGTACTCAGGGTGCTCAGTGCTCGGGGTGCTGGGTGCTCAGTACTCAGGGTGCTGGGTGCTCAGTACTCAGGGTGCTCAGTGCTCGGGGTGCTGGGTGCTCAGTGCTCAGGGTGATCGGTGCTCAGTACTCAGGATGCTGGGTGCTCAGTACTCAGGGTGCTGGGTGCTCAGTAATCAGGGTGCTGGTTGCTCAGTCCTCAGGGTGCTCAGTGCTCAGGGTGCTGGGTGATCAGTGCTCGGGGTGCTCGGTGCTCAGTACTCAGGGTGCTGAGTGCCCAGTACTCAGGGTGCTGGGTGCTCAGTACTCAGGGTGCTCATTGCTCAGGGTGCTGGGTGCTCAGTACTCAGGGTGCTGGGTGCTCAGTGCTCAGGGTGCTCGGTGCTCAGTACGTTGGGTGCTCAGTACTCAGGGTGCTCGGTGCTCAGTACTCGGGGTGCTGGGTGCTCATTAATCAGGGTGCTGGGTGCTCAGTACTCAGGGTGCTCAGTGCTTGGGGTGCAGGGTGCTCAGTACTCAGGGTGCTCTGTGCTTGGGGTGCTGGGTGCTCAGTACTCAGGGTGCTGGGTGCTCAGTGCTCAGGGTGTTGGGTGCTCAGTACTCAGGGTGCTGGATGCTCAGTACTCAGGGTGCTGGGTGCTCAGTGCTCGGGGTGCTGGGTGCTCAGTGCTCGTTGTGCTGGGTGCTCAGTGCTCAGGGTGCTGGGTGCTCAGTGCTCAGGGTGCTGGGTGCTCAGTGCTCGGGGTGCTGGGTGCTCAGTGCTCGGGGTGCTTGGTGCTCAGTGCTCGGGGTGCTGGGTTCTCAGTGCTCGGTGTGCTGGGTGCTCGGTGCTCGGGGTGCTGGGTGCTTAGTGCTCGGGGTGCCCGGTGCTCAGTACTCGGGGTTCTGGGTGCTCAGTGCTCAGGGTACTCGGTGCTCAGTACGTTGGGTGCTCAGTACTCAGGGTGCTGGGTGCTCAGTGCTCAGGGTGCTAGGTGCTCAGTGCTCAGGGTGCTGGGTGCTCAGTGCTCAGGGTGCTGGGTGCTCAGTGCTCAGGGTGCTGGGTGCTCGGTGCTCTGGGTGCTGGGTGCTTAGTGCTCGGGGTGCCCGGTGCTCAGTACTCGGGGTGCTCAGTGCTCAGTACTCAGGGTGCTGGCTGCTCAGTGCTCAGGGTGCTGGGTGCTCAGTACTCAGGGTGCTGGGTGCTCGGTGCTCAGTACGCAGTGTGCTCAGTACTCAGGGTGCTGGGTGCTCAGTACTCAGGGTGCTCGGTGCTCAGTGCTCAGGGTGCTAGGTGCTCGGTGCTCGGGGTGCTGGGTGCTTAGTGCTCGGGTTGCTGGGTGCTCAGTACTCAGGGTGCTGGGTGCTAAGTGCTCAGTACTCAGGGTGCTGGGTGCTCAGTGCTCAGGGTTCTGGGTGCTCAGTGCTCAGGGTGCTGGGTGCTCGGAGCTCGGGGTGCTGGGTGCTTAGTGCTCGGGTTGCTGGGTGCTCAGTACTCAGGGTGCTGGGTGCTCAGTACTCAGGGTGCTGGGTGCTCAGTGCTCAGGGTGCTGGGTGCTCGGTGCTCGGGGTGCAGGGTGCTTAGTGCTCGGGTTGCTGGGTGCACAGTACTCAGGGTGCTGGGTGCTCAGTGCTCGGGGTGCTGGGTGCTCAGTGCTCAGTACTCAGGGTGCTGTGTGCTCAGTGCTCAGGGTGCTGTGTGTTCAGTTCTCAGGGTGCTGGGTGCTCAGTACTCAGGGTGCTGGGTGCTCAGTGCTCAGGGTGCTGGGTGCTCGGTGCTCGGGGTGCTGGGTGTTTAGTGCTCGGGTTGCTGGGTGCTCAGTACTCAGGGTGCTGGGTGCTCAGTGCTCGGGGTGCTTAGTGTTCAGTACTCAGGGTACTGGGTGCTCAGTACTCAGGGTGCTCAGTGCTCGGGGTGCTGGGTGCTCAGTACTCAGGGTGCTGGGTGCTCAGTACTCAGGGTGCTCAGTGCTCAGGGTGCTGGGTGATCACTGCTCGGGGTGCTCGGTGCTCAGTACTCAGGGTGCTGAGTGCTCAGTACTCAGGGTGCTGGGTGCTCAGTACTCAGGGTGCTGGGTGATCAGTGCTCGGGGTGCTGGGTGCTCAGTGCTCAGGGTGCTCAGTGCTCAGTACTCAGGGTGCTCAGTGCTCAGTACTCAGGGTGCTGGGTGCTCAGTGCTCAGGGTGCTGGGTGCTCAGTACTCAGGGTGCTGGGTGCTCGGTGCTCAGTACGCTGGGTGCTCAGTACTCAGGGTGCTGGGTGCTCAGTACTCACGGTGCTGTGTGCTCAGTGCTCGGGGTGCTGGGTGCTCAGTACTCAGGGTGCTGGGTGCTCAGTGCTCGGGGTGCTCGGTGCTCAGTACGCTGGGTGCTCAGTACTCAGGGTGCTGGGTGCTCAGTACTCAGGGTGCTGGGTGCTTAGTACTCAGGCTGCTGGGTGCTCAGTGCTCAGGGTGCTGGGTGCTCAGTGCTCAGTACTCAGGGTGCTGGGTGCTCAGTGCTCAGGGTGCTGGGTGCTTGGTGCTCGGGGTGCTGGGTGCTTAGTGCTCGGGGTGCTGGGTGCTCAGTACTCAGGGTGCTGGTTGGTCAGTACTCACGATGCTGGGTGCTCAGTACTCGGGGTGCTGGGTGCTCACTACTCAGTGTGCTGGGTGCTCAGTACACAGGGTGCTCGGTGCTCAGTGCTTGGGGTGCTGGGTGCTCAGTACTCAGGGTGCTGGGTGCTCAGTGCTCAGGGTGCTGCGTTCTCAGTGCTCAGGGTGCTGTGTGATCAGTACTCAGTGCTCAGGATGCTGGGTGCTCAGTGCTCGGGCTGCTGGGTGCTCAGTGCTCAGGGTGCTGGGTGCTCAGTACTCAGGGTGCTGGGTGCTCAGTGCTCAGGGTGCTCGGTGCTCAGTACGTTGGGTGCTCAGTACTCAGGGTGCTCGGTGCTCAGTACTCGGGGTGCTGGGTGCTCATTAATCAGGGTGCTGGGTGCTCAGTACTCAGGGTGCTCATTGCTCAGGGTGCTGGGTGCTCAGTACTCAGGGTGCTGGGTGCTCAGTGCTCAGGGTGCTCGGTGCTCAGTAAGTTGGGTGCTCAGTACTCAGGGTGCTCGGTGCTCAGTACTCGGGGTGCTGGGTGCTCATTAATCAGGGTGCTGGGTGCTCAGTACTCAGGGTGCTCAGTGCTTGGGGTGCAGGGTGCTCAGTACTCAGGGTGCTCTGTGCTTGGGGTGCTGGGCGCTCAGTACTCAGGGTGCTGGGTGCTCAGTGCTCAGGGTGTTGGGTGCTCAGTACTCAGGGTGCTGGGTGCTCAGTACTCAGGGTGCTGGGTGCTCAGTGCTCGGGGTGCTGGGTGCTCAGTGCTCGGGGTGCTGGGTGCTCAGTGCTCGGGGTGCTCGGTGCTCAGTGCTCGGGGTGCTGGGTGCTCAGTGCTCAGTACTCAGGGTGCTGGGTGCTCAGTGCTCAGGTTGCTGGGTGCTCGGTGCTCAGTACGCTGGGTTCTCAGTACTCAGGGTGCTGGATGCTCAGTACTCAGGGTGCTCGGTGCTCAGTACTCAGGGTGCTGGGTGCTCAGTGCTCGGGGTGCTGGGTGCTCAGTACTCAGGGTGCTGGGTGCTCAGTGCTCAGGGTGCTGGGTGCTCAGTGCTCGGGGTGCTCAGTGCTAAGTACTCAGGGTGCTGGGTGCTCAGTACTCAGGGTGCTGGGTGCTCAGTACTCAGAGTGCTGGGTGCTCAGTGCTCGTAGTGCTGGGTGCTCAGTGCTCAGGGTGCTCAGTGCTCAGTTCTCAGGGTGCTGGGTGCTCATTACTCAGGGTGCTGGGTGCTCAGTGCTCGGGGTGCTGGGTGCTCAGTACTCAGGGTGCTGGGTGCTCAGTGCTCAGGGTGCTCGGTGCTCAGTACTCATGTTGCTGGGTGCTCATTCTCAGGGTGCTGGGTGCTCAGTACTCAGGTTGCTCAGTACTCTGGGTGCTCGGTGCTCAGTACTCATGGTGCTGGCTGCTCAGTACTCAGGGTGCTCGGTGCTCAGTTCTCAGGGTGCTCGGTGCTCAGTGTTTGGTGTGCTGGGTGCTCAGTACTCAGGGTGCTGGGTGCTCAGTGCTCATGGTGCTCGGTGCTCAGTGCTCTGGGTGCTGGGTGCTCAGTACTCAGTGCTCAGGTTGCTGGGTGCTCAGTGCTCAGGGTGCTGGGTGCTCAGTGCTCAGGGAGCTCAGTGCTCAGTGCTCAGTACTTAGGGTGCTGGGTGCTCAGTACTCAGGGTGTTGGGTGCTCAGTGCTCGGGGTGCCCGGTGCTCAGTTTCTCGGGGTGCTCGGTGCTCAGTACTCAGGGTGCTGGGTGCTCAGTACTCACGGTGCTGGGTGCTCAGTGCTCGGGGTGCTGGGTGCTCAGTGCTCGGGGTGCTGGGTGCTCAGTGCTCGGGGTGCTGGGTGCTCAGTACTCAGGGTGCTCAGCGCTCAGTACTCAGGGTGCTGGGTGCTCAGTGCTCGGGGTGCTCGTTGCTCAGTACGTTGGGTGCTCAGTGCTCAGGGTGCTGGCTGCTCAGTGCTCAGGGTGCTGGGTGCTCAGTGCTCAGGGTGCTTGATGCTCAGTACTCAGGGTGCTGGGTGCTCAGTGCTCAGGGTGCTGGGTGCTCAGTGCTCAGCGTGCTGGGTGCTCAGTACTCAGGGTGCTCGGTGCTCAGTGCTTGGGGTGCTGGGTGCTCAGTACTCAGGGTGCTGGGTGCTCAGTTCTAAGGGTGCTGCGTGCTCAGTGCTCAGGGTGATGGGTGCTCAGTACTCAGTGCTCAGGATGCTGGGTGCTCAGTGCTCGGGCCGCTGGGTGCTCAGTGCTCAGGGTGCTGGGTGCTCAGTACTCAGGGTGCTGGGTTCTCAGTACTCAGGGTGCTGGGTGCACAGTGCTAGGGGTGCTGGGTGCTCAGTGCTCGGGGTCTGGGTGCTCAGTACTCAGGGTGCTGGGTGCTCAGTACTCAGGGTGCTGGGTGCTCAGTGCTCAGGGTGCTGGGTGCTCAGTGCTCTGGGTGCTGGGTGCTCAGTGCTCAGGGTGCTGGGTGCTCAGTGCTCAGGGTGCTGGGTGCTCAGTGCTCGGGGTGCTGGGTGCTGAGTGCTCAGGGTGCTGGGTGCTCAGTGCTCAGGGTGCTCGGTGCTCAGTACACAGGGTGCTAGGTGCTCAGTGCTCGGGGTGCTGGGTGCTCAGTGCTCAGTACTCAGGGTGCTGGGTGCTCAGTGCTCGGGGTGCTGGGTGCTCAGTACTCAGGGTGCTGGGTGCTCAGTGCTCAGTGTGCTGGGTGCTCAGTGCTCAGGGTGCTGGGTGCTCAGTGATCGGGGTGCTGGGTGCTCAGTACTCAGGGTGCTCAGTGCTCGGGGAGCTCGGTGCTCAGTACTCAGGGTGCTGGGTGCTCAGTACTCAGTGCTCGGGGTCCTGGGTGCTCCGTGCTCGGGGTGCTGGGTGCTCAGTGCTCTGGGTGCTTAGTGCTCAGTACTCAGGGTGCTGGGTGCTCAGTACTCAGGGTGCTCAGTGCTCGGGGTGCTGGGTGCTCAGTACTCAGGGTGCTGGGTGCTCAGTACTCAGGGTGCTCAGTGCTCGGGGTGCTGGGTGCTCAGTGCTCAGGGTGATCGGTGCTCAGTACTCAGGATGCTGGGTGCTCAGTACTCAGGGTGCTGGGTGCTCAGTACTCAGGGTGCTGGTTGCTCAGTCCTCAGGGTGCTCAGTGCTCAGGGTGCTGGGTGATCAGTGCTCGGGGTGCTCGGTGCTCAGTACTCAGGGTGCTGAGTGCCCAGTACTCAGGGTGCTGGGTGCTCAGTACTCAGGGTGCTCATTGCTCAGGGTGCTGGGTGCTCAGTACTCAGGGTGCTGGGTGCTCAGTGCTCAGGGTGCTCGGTGCTCAGTACGTTGGGTGCTCAGTACTCAGGGTGCTCGGTGCTCAGTACTCGGGGTGCTGGGTGCTCATTAATCAGGGTGCTGGGTGCTCAGTACTCAGGGTGCTCAGTGCTTGGGGTGCAGGGTGCTCAGTACTCAGGGTGCTCTGTGCTTGGGGTGCTGGGTGCTCAGTACTCAGGGTGCTGGGTGCTCAGTGCTCAGGGTGTTGGGTGCTCAGTACTCAGGGTGCTGGGTGCTCAGTACTCAGGGTGCTGGGTGCTCAGTGCTCGGGGTGCTGGGTGCTCAGTGCTCGGGGTGCTGGGTGCTCAGTGCTCGGGGTGCTGGGTGCTCAGTGCTCAGGGTGCTGTGTGCTCAGTGCTCGGGGTGCTGGGTGCTCAGTGCTCGGGGTGCTTGGTGCTCAGTGCTCGGGGTGCTGGGTTCTCAGTGCTCGGTGTGCTGGGTGCTCGGTGCTCGGGGTGCTGGGTGCTTAGTGCTCGGGGTGCCCGGTGCTCAGTACTCGGGGTTCTGGGTGCTCAGTGCTCAGGGTACTCGGTGCTCAGTACGTTGGGTGCTCAGTACTCAGGGTGCTGGGTGCTCAGTGCTCTGGGTGCTAGGTGCTCAGTGCTCAGGGTGCTGGGTGCTCAGTGCTCAGGGTGCTGGGTGCTCAGTGCTCAGGGTGCTGGGTGCTCGGTGCTCTGGGTGCTGGGTGCTTAGTGCTCGGGGTGCCCGGTGCTCAGTACTCGGGGTGCTCAGTGCTCAGTACTCAGGGTGCTGGGTGCTCAGTGCTCAGGGTGCTGGGTGCTCAGTACTCAGGGTGCTGGGTTCTCGGTGCTCAGTACGCAGTGTGCTCAGTACTCAGGGTGCTGGGTGCTCAGTACTCAGGGTGCTCGGTGCTCAGTGCTCAGGGTGCTAGGTGCTCGGTGCTCGGGGTGCTGGGTGCTTAGTGCTCGGGTTGCTGGATGCTCAGTACTCAGGGTGCTGGGTGCTAAGTGCTCAGTACTCAGGGTGCTGGGTGCTCAGTGCTCAGGGTTCTGGGTGCTCAGTGCTCAGGGTGCTGGGTGCTCGGAGCTCGGGGTGCTGGGTGCTTAGTGCTCGGGTTGCTGGGTGCTCAGTACTCAGGGTGCTGGGTGCTCAGTACTCAGGGTGCTGGGTGCTCAGTGCTCAGGGTGCTGGGTGCTCGGTGCTCGGGGTGCAGGGTGCTTAGTGCTCGGGTTGCTGGGTGCTCAGTACTCAGGGTGCTGGGTGCTCAGTGCTCGGGGTGCTGGGTGCTCAGTGCTCAGTACTCAGGGTGCTGTGTGCTCAGTGCTCAGGGTGCTGTGTGTTCAGTTCTCAGGGTGCTGGGTGCTCAGTACTCAGGGTGCTGGGTGCTCAGTACTCAGGGTGCTGGGTGCTCAGTGCTCAGGGTGCTGGGTGCTCGGTGCTCGGGGTGCTGGGTGTTTAGTGCTCGGGTTGCTGGGTGCTCAGTACTCAGGGTGCTGGGTGCTCAGTGCTCGGGGTGCTGGGTGCTCAGTGCTCAGTACTCAGGGTGCTGGGTGCTCAGTGCTCAGGGTGCTGTGTGCTCAGTGCTCAGGGTGCTGGGTACTCAGTGCTCAGGGTGCTGGGTGCTCAGTACTCAGGGTGCTGGGTGCTCAGTACTCAGGGTGCTGGGTGCTCTGTGCTCGGGGTGCTGGGTGCTCAGTGCTCGCGGTGCTGGGTGCTCAGTGCTCAGGGTGCTCGGTGCTCAGTACTCAGGGTGCTGGGTGCTCAGTGCTCGAGGTGCTCAGTACTCAGGGTGCTGTGTGTTCAGTGCTCAGTGTGCTGGGTGCTCAGTACTCAGGGTGCTCGGTGCTTAGTACTCAGGGTGCTGGGTGCTCAGTACTCCGGGTGCTGGGTGCTCAGTGCTCGGGGTTCTCGGTGCTCAGTGCTGAAGGTGCTGGGTGCTCAGTACTCAGCGTGCTCATTGCTCAGGGTGCTGGGTGCTCAGTACTCAGGGTGCTGGGTGCTCAGTGCTCAGGGTGCTCGGTGCTCAGTACGTTGGGTGCTCAGTACTCAGGGTGCTTGGTGCTCAGTACTCGGGGTGCTGGGTGCTCATTAATCAGGGTGATGGGTGCTCAGTAATCAGGGTGCTCAGTGCTTGGGGTTCAGGGTGCTCAGTACTCAGGGTGTTCTGTGCTTGGGGTGCTGGGTGCTCAGTTCTCAGGGTGCTGGGTGCTCAGTGCTCAGGGTGTTGGGTGCTCAGTACTCAGGGTGCTGGGTGCTCAGTACTCAGGGTGCTGGGTGCTCAGTGCTCGGGGTGTTGGGTGCTCAGTGCTCGGGGTGCTGGGTGCTCAGTGCTCGGGGTGCTGGGTGCTCAGTGCTCGGGGTTCTGGGTGCTCAGTGCCCAGGGTGCTGGGTGATCAGTGCTCGGGGTGCTGGGTGCTCAGTGCTCATGGTGCTGGGTGCTCGGTGCTCGGGGTGCTGGGTGCTTAGTGCTCGTGGTGCCCGGTGCTCAGTACTCGGGGTTCTGGGTGCTCAGTGCTCAGGGTACTCGGTGCTCAGTACGTTGGGTGCTCAGTACTCAGGGTGCTGGGTGCTCAGTGCTCAGGGTGCTGGGTGCTCAGTGCTCAGGGTGCTGGGTGCTCAGTGCTCAGGGTGCTGGGTGCTCAGTGCTCAGGGTGCTGGGTGCTCAGTGCTCAGGGTGCTGGGTGCTCGGTGCTCTGGGTGCTGGGTGCTTAGTGCTCGGGGTGCTCGGTGCTCAGTACTCGGGGTGCTCAGTGCTCAGTACTCAGGGTGGTGGGTGCTCAGTGCTCAGGGTGCTGGGTGCTCAGTACTCAGGGTGCTGGGTGCTCGGTTCTCAGTACGCTGGGTTCTCAGTACTCAGGGTGCTGGGTGCTCAGTACTCAGGGTGCTCGGTGCTCAGTACTCAGGGTGCTGGGTGCTCAGTGCTCGGGGTGCTGGGTGCTCAGTACTCAGGGTGCTGGGTGCTCAGTGCTCGGGGTGCTCGGTGCTCAGTACGCTGGGTGCTCAGTACTCAGGGTGCTGGGTGCTCAGTACTCAGGGTGCTGGGTGCTTAGTATTCAGGGTGCTGGGTGCTCAGTGCTCCGGGTGCTGGGTGCTCAGTGCTCAGTACTCAGGGTGCTGGGTGCTCAGTGCTCAGGTTGCTGGGTGCTCAGTGCTCAGGGTGCTTCGTGCTCGGTGCTCGGTGCTCGGGGTGCTGGGTGCTTAGTGCTCGGGGTGCTGGGTGCTCAGTACTCAGGGTGCTGGGTGGTCAGTACTCACGGTGCTGGGTGCTCAGTACTCGGGGTGCTGGGTGCTCACTACTCAGGGTGCTGGGTGCTCAGTACTCAGGGTGCTGGGTGCTCAGTGCTCGGGGTGCTCGGTGCTCAGTACTCAGGGTGCTCATTACTCAGGGTGCTCAGTACTCAGGGTGCTGGGTGCTCAGTACTCAGGGTGCTCAGTTCTCAGGGTGCTGGGTGCTCAGTGCTCGGGGTGCTGGGTGCTCAGTACCCAGGGTGCTCAGTACTCAGGGTGCTGGGTGCTCAGTGCTCGGGGTGCTGGGTGCTCAGTGCACAGGGTGATCGGTGCTCAGTACTCAGGATGCTGGGTGCTCAGTACTCAGGGTGCTGGGTGCTCAGTACACAGGGTGCTGGTTGCTCAGTCCTCAGGGTGCTCAGTGCTCAGGGTGCTGGGTGCTCAGTGCTCGGGGTGCTCGGTGCTCAGTACTCAGGGTGCTGGGTGCTCAGTACTCAGGGTGCTGGGTGCTCAGTACTCAGGGTGCTGGGTGCTCAGTGCTCGTAGTGCTGGGTGCTCAGTGCTCGTAGTGCTGGGTGCTCAGTGCTCAGTACTCAGGGTGCTGGGTGCTCATTACTCAGGGTGCTGGGTGCTCAGTGCTCGGGGTGCTGGGTGCTCAGTACTAAGGGTGCTGTGTGCTCAGTGCTCAGGGTGCTCGGTGCTCAGTACTCATGGTGTTGGGTGCTCATTCTCAGGGTGCTGGGTGCTCAGTACTCAGGTTGCTCAGTACACTGGGTGCTCGGTGCTCAGTACTCATGGTGCTGGCTGCTCAGTACTAAGGGTGCTCGGTGCTCAGTTCTCAGGGTGCTCGGTGCTCAGTGTTTGGGGTGCTGGGTGCTCAGTACTCAGGGTGCTGAGTGCTCAGTGCTCAGGGTGCTCGGTGCTCAGTGCTCTGGGTGCTGGGTGCTCAGTACTCAGTGCTCAGGATGCTGGGTGCTCAGTGCTCAGGGTGCTGGGTGCTCAGTGCTCAGGGAGCTCAGTGCTCAGTACTTAGGGTGCTGGGTGCTCAGTACTCAGGGTGCTGGGTGCTCAGTGCTCGGGGTGCCCGGTGCTCAGTGCTCGGGGTGCTGGGTGCTCAGTGCTCGGGGTGCTGGGTGCTCAGTGCTCAGGGTGCTGGGTGCTCAGTATTCAGGGTGCTGGGTGCTCAGTGCTTGGGGTGCTGGGTGCTCAGTACTCAGGGTGCTGGGTGCTCAGTACTCAGGGTGCTCGGTGCTCAGTGCTTGGGGTGCTGGGTGCTCAGTACTCAGGGTGCTGGGTGCTCAGTGCTCAGGGTGCTGCGTGCTCAGTGCTCAGGGTGCTGGGTGCTCAGTACTCAGTGCTCAGGATTCTGGGTGCTCAGTGCTCGGGCTGCTGGGTGCTCAGTGCTCAGGGTGCTGGGTGCTCAGTACTCAGGGTGCTGGGTGCTCAGTTCTCAGGGTGCTGGGTGCTCAGTGCTCTGGGTGCTGGGTGCTCAGTGCTCGGGGTTCTCGGTGCTCAGTGCTCAAGGTGCTGGGTGCTCAGTACTCAGGGTGCTCATTGCTCAGGGTGCTGGGTGCTCAGTACTCAGGGTGCTGGGTGCTCAGTGCTCAGGGTGATGGGTGCTCAGTACTCAGGGTGCTCAGTGCTTGGGGTGCAGGGTGCTCAGTACTCAGGGTGCTCTGTGCTTGCTGTGCTGGGTGCTCAGTACTCAGGGTGCTGGGTGCTCAGTACTCAGGGTGCTGGGTGCTCAGTGCTCGGGGTGCTGGGTGCTCAGTGCTCGGGGTGCTGGGTGCACAGTGCTCGGGGTGCTGGGTGCTCAGTGCTCAGGGTTCTGGGTGCTCAGTGCCCGGGGTGCTGGGTGCTCAGTGCTCGGGGTGCTGGGTGCTCAGTGCTCGGGATGCTTGGTGCTCAGTGCTCGGGGTGCTGGGTGCTCAGTGCTCAGGGTGCTGGGTGCTCGGTGCTCGGGGTGCTGGGTGCTTAGTGCTCGGGGTGCCCGGTGCTCAGTACTCCGGGTTCTGGGTGCTCAGTGCTCAGGGTACTCGGTGCTCAGTACGTTGGGTGCTCAGTACTCAGGGTGCTGGGTGCTCAGTGCTCAGGTTGCTGGGTGCTCAGTGCTCAGGGTGCTGGGTGCTCAGTGCTCAGGGTGCTGGGTGCTCAGTGCTCAGGGTGCTTGGTGCTCAGTGCTCAGGGTGCTGGGTGCTCGGTGCTCTGGGTGCTGGGTGCTTAGTGCTCGGGGTGCCCGGTGCTCAGTACTCGGGGTGCTCAGTGCTCAGTACTCAGGGTGGTGGGTGCTCAGTGCTCAGGGTGCTGGGTGCTCAGTACTCAGGGTGCTGGGTGCTCGGTTCTCAGTACGCTGGGTGCTCAGTACTCAGGGTGCTGGGTGCTCAGTACTCAGGGTGCTCGGTGCTCAGTACTCAGGGTGCTGGGTGCTCAGTGCTCGGGGTGCTGGGTGCTCAGTACTCAGGGTGCTGGGTGCTCAGTGCTCGGGGTGCTCGGTGCTCAGTACGCTCTGTGCTCAGTACTCAGGGTGCTGGGTGCTCAGTACTCAGGGTGCTGGGTGCTCAGTGCTCGGGGTGCTGGGTGCTCAGTGCTCAGTACTCAGGGTGCTGGGTGCTCAGTGCTCAGGTTGCTGGGTGCTCAGTGCTCAGGGTGCTTCGTGCTCGGTGCTCGGTGCTCGGGGTGCTGGGTGCTTAGTGCTCGGGGTGCTGGGTGCTCAGTACTCAGGGTGCTGGGTGGTCAGTACTCACGGTGCTGGGTGCTCAGTACTCGGGGTGCTGGGTGCTCACTACTCAGTGTGCTGGGTGCTCAGTACTCAGGGTGCTGGGTGCTCAGTGCTCGGGGTGCTCGGTGCTCAGTACTCAGGGTGCTCATTACTCAGGGTGCTCAGTACTCAGGGTGCTGGGTGCTCAGTACTCAGGGTGCTCAGTACTCAGGGTGCTGGGTGCTCAGTGCTCGGGGTGCTGGGTGCTCAGTACTCAGGGTGCTCAGTACTCTGGGTGCTGGGTGCTCAGTGCTCGGGGTGCTGGGTGCTCAGTGCTCAGGGTGATCGGTGCTCAGTACTCAGGATGCTGGGTGCTCAGTACTCAGGGTGCTGGGTGCTCAGTACTCAGGGTGCTGGTTGCTCAGTCCTCAGGGTGCTCAGTGCTCAGGGTGCTGGGTGCTCAGTGCTCAGGGTGCTCGGTGCTCAGTACTCAGGGTGCTGGGTGCTCAGTACTCAGGGTGCTGGGTGCTCAGTACTCAGGGTGCTGGGTGCTCAGTGCTCGTAGTGCTGGGTGCTCAGTGCTCATGGTGCTCAGTGCTCAGTACTCAGGGTGCTGGGTGCTCATTACTCAGGGTGCTGGGTGCTCAGTGCTCGGGGTGCTGGGTGCTCAGTACTCAGGGTGCTGGGTGCTCAGTGCTCAGGGTGCTCGGTGCTCAGTACTCATGGTGCTGGGTGCTCATTCTCAGGGTGCTGGGTGCTCAGTACTCAGGTTGCTCAGTACTCTGGGTGCTCGGTGCTCAGTACTCATGGTGCTGGCTGCTCAGTGCTAAGGGTGCTCGGTGCTCAGTTCTCAGGGTGCTCGGTGCTCAGTGTTTGGGGTGCTGGGTGCTCAGTACTCAGGGTGCTGAGTGCTCAGTGCTCAGGGTGCTCGGTGCTCAGTGCTCTGGGTGCTGGGTGCTCAGTACTCAGTGCTCAGGATGCTGGGTGCTCAGTGCTCAGGGTGCTTGGTGCTCAGTGCTCGGCGTGCCCTGTGCTCAGTGCTCAGAGTGCTGGGTGCTCAGTGCTCAGGGTGCTGGGTGCTCAGTACTCAGGGTGCTGGGTGCTCAGTGCTCAGGGTGATCAGTGCTCAGTACTCAGGGTGCTCAGTACTCAGGGTGCTGTGTGCTCAGTGCTCAGGGTGCTGGGTGCTCAGTGCTCAGTACTCAGGGTGCTGGGTGCTCAGTGCTCAGGGTGCTGGGTGCTCAGTGCTCAGGGTGCTGTGTGCTCAGTACTCAGGGTGCTGGGTGCTCAGTGCTCAGGGTGATCAGTGCTCAGTACTCAGGGTGCTCAGAACTCAGGGTGCTGTGTGCTCAGTGCTCAGGGTGCTGGGTGCTCAGTACTCAGGGTGCTCAGTGCTCAGGGTGCTGGGTGCTCAGGGTGCTGGGTGCTCAGTGCTCGGGTTGCTGGGTGCTCAGTGCTCAGTGCTCAGGGTGCTGGGTGCTCAGTGCTCAGGGTGCTGTGTGCTCAGTGCTCAGTACTCAGCGTGCTGGGTGCTCATTGCTCAGAGTGTTGGGTGCTCAGTACTCAGGGTGCTGGGTGCTCAGTGCTCAGTGCTCAGGGTGCTCAGTGCTCAGGGTGCTCAGTGCTCAGGGTGCTGGGTGCTCAGGGTGCTGGGTGCTCAGTGCTCGGGGTGCTGGGTGCTCAGTGCTCAGTGCTCAGGGTGCTGGGTGCTCAGTGCTCAGTGCTCAGGGTGCTGGGTGTTCAGTACTCAGGGTGCTCGGTGCTCAGTGCTCAGGGTGCTAGGTGCTCAGTACTCAGGGTGCTGGGTGCTCAGTGCTCGGGGTGCTGGGTGCTCAGTGCTCAGGGTGATCAGTGCTCAGTACTCAGGGTGCTGGGTGCTCAGTACTCAGGGTGCTGGGTGCTCAGTGCTCAGGGTGCTGGGTGCTCAGTACTCAGGGTGCTGGGTGCTCAGTACTCAGGGTGCTCCGTGCTCAGTACTCAGGGTGCTGGGTGCTCAGTGCTCAGGGTGCTTTGTACTCAGTACTCTGGGTTCTGGGTGCTCAGTACTCAGGGTGCTGGGTGCTCAATGCTCAGGGTGCTGGGTGCTCAGTGCTCAGGGTGCTGGGTGCTCAGTACTCAGGGTGCTGGGTGCTCAGTGCTCAGGGTGATCGGTGCTCAGTACTCAGGGTGCTCAGTACTCAGGGTGATGGGTGCTCAGTACTCAGGGTGCTGGGTGCACAGTGCTCAGGGTGCTGGGTGCTCAGTGCTCTGGGTGCTGGGTGCTCAGTGCTCAGGGTGCTGGGTGCTCAGTGCTCAGGGTGCTGGGTGCTCAGTGCTCAGGGTGCTGGGTGCTCAGTGCTCAGGATGCTGGGTGCTCAGTGCTCGGGGAGCTCGGTGCTCAGTACTCAGGGTGCTGGGTGCTCAGTACTCAGTGCTCGGGGTCCTGGGTGCTCCGTGCTCGGGGTGCTGGGTGCTCAGTACTCAGGGTGCTGGGTGCTCATTCTCGGGGTGCTGGGTGCTCAGTGCTCGGTGTGCTGGGTGCTCAGTGCTCAGGGTGCTGGGGGCTCAGTACTCAGGGTGCTGGGTGCTCAGTACTCAGGGTGCTCGGTTCTCAGTACTCAGGGTGCTGGGTGCTCATTCTCGGGGTGCTGGGTGCTCAGTGCTCGGGTTGCTGGGTGCTCAGTACTCAGGGTGCTGGGGGCTAAGTACTCAGGGTGCTGGGTGCTCAGTACTCAGGGTGATCTCTTCTCAGTACTCAGGGTGCTGGGTGCTCAGTGCTCGGGGTGCTGGGTGCTCAGTACTCGGGGTGCTCAGTACTCAGGGTACGGGGTGCTCAGTACTCAGGGTGCTGGGTGCTCAGTGCTCGGGGTGCTCGGTGCTCAGTACTCGGGGTCCTGGGTGCTCAGTACTCGGGGTGCTGGGTGCTCAGTGCTCAGGGTGCTGGGTGCTCAGTGCTCAGGGTGCTGGGTGCTCAGTGCTGAGGGTGCTGGCTGCTCAGTGCTCAGGGTGCTGGGTGCTCAGTACTCAGGGTGCTAGGTGCTCAGTACTCAGGGTGCTCAGTGCTCAGTACTCAGCGTGCTGGGTGCTCAGTGCTCAGGGTCCTCGGTGCTCAGTACTCAGGGTGCTCAGTGCTCAGTACTCAGCGTGCTTTGTGCTCAGTGCTCAGGGTGCTGGGTGCTCAGTACTCAGGGTGCTGGGTGCTCAGTACTCAGGGTGCTGGGTGCTCAGTACTCAGGGTGCTGGGTGCTCAGTGCTCGGGGTGCTCGGTGATCAGTACTCAGGGTGCTGGGTGCTCAGTGCTCAGGGTGCTGAGTACTCAGTACTCAGGGTGCTGGGTGCTCAGTGCTCAGGGTGCTGGGTGCTCAGTGCTCAGGGTGCTGGGTGGTCAGTGCTCAGTGCTCAAGGTGCTGGGTGCTCAGTGCTCAGTGCTCAGGGTGCTGGGTGCTCAGTACTCAGGGTGCTGGGTGCTCAGTACTCAGGGTGCTGGGTGCTCAGTTCTCAGGGTGCTGGGTGATCAGTACTCTGGGTGTTGGGTGCGCAGTACTCAGGGTGCTCAGTGCTCAGTACTCGGGGTGCTGGGTGCTCAGTGCTCAGTGTGCTCAGTGCTCAGTGCTCAGGGTGCTGGGTGCTCAGTGCTCGGGGCGCTGGGTGCTCAGTGCTCGGGGTGCTGGGTGCTCAGTACTCAGGGTGCTGTGTGCTCAGTGCTCAGTACTCAGCGTGCTGGGTGCTCAGTGCTCAGAGTGTTGGGTGCTCAGTACTCAGGGTGCTGGGTGCTCAGTGCTCAGTGCTCAGGGTGCTCAGTGCTCAGGGTGCTCAGTGCTCAGGGTGCTGGGTGCTCAGGGTGCTGGGTGCTCAGTGCTCGGGGTGCTGGGTGCTCAGTTCTCAGTGCTCAGGGTGCTGGGTGATCAGTGCTCAGTGCTCAGGGTGCTGGGTGTTCAGTACTCAGGGTGCTCGGTGCTCAGTGCTCAGGGTGCTAGGTGCTCAGTACTCAGGGTGCTGGGTGTTCAGTGCTCGGGGTGCTGGGTGCTCAGTACTCAGGGTGCTGGGTGCTCAGTACTCAGGGTGCTGGGTGCTCAGTGCTCAGGGTGCTGGGTGCTCAGTACTCAGGGTGCTCGGTGCTCAGTACTCAGGGTGCTCGGTGCTCAGTACTCAGGGTGCTGGGTGCTCAGTACTCAGGGTGCTGGGTGCTCAGTACTCAGGGTGCTGGGTGCTCAGTGCTCAGGGTGCTGGGTGCTCAGTGCTCTGGTTGCTGGGTGCTCAGTGCTCAGGGTGCTGGGTGCTCAGTGCTCAGGGTGCTGGGTGCTCAGTGATCGGGGTGATGGGTGCTGAGTGCTCAGGGTGCTGAGTGCTCAGTGCTCGGGGTGCTCGGTGCTCAGTGCTCAGGGTCCTGGGTGCTCAGTACTCAGGGTGCTAGGTGCTTAGTAATCAGGGTGCTCAGTGCACAGTACACAGGGTGCTGGGTGCTCAGTGCTCGGGGTGCTGGGTGCTCAGTGCTCAGTACTCAGGGTGCTGGGTGCTCAGTGCTCAGGGTGCTGAGTGCTCAGTACTCAGCGTGCTGGGTGCTCAGTACTCAGGGTGCTGGGTGTTCAGTGCTCAGGGTGCTGGGTGCTCAGTGCTCAGGGTGCTGGGTGCTCAGTGCTCGGGGAGCTCGGTGCTCAGTACTCAGGGTGCTGGGTGCTCAGTACTCAGTGCTCGGGGTACTGGGTGCTCCGTGCTCGGGGTGATCTGTTCTCAGTACTCAGGGTGCTGGGTGCTCAGAGCTCGGGGTGCTCGGTGCTCAGTACTCGGGGTGCTGGGTGCTCAGTGCTCAGGGTGCTGGGTGCTCAGTGCTCGGGGTGCTGGGTGCTGAGTGCTGAGGGTGCTGGCTGCTCAGTGCTCAGGGTGCTGGGTGCTCAGTACTCAGGGTGCTAGGTGCTCAGTACTCAGGGTGCTCAGTGCTTAGTACTCAGCGTGCTGGGTGCTGAGTGCTCAGGGTCCTCGGTGCTCAGTACTCAGGGTGTTCAGTGCTCAGTACTCAGCGTGCTTTGTGCTGAGTGCTCAGGGTGCTGGGTGCTCAGTACTCTGGGTGCTGGGTGCTCAGTGCTCGGGGTGCTCGGTGATCAGTACTCAGGGTGCTGGGTGCTCAGTGCTCAGGGTGCTGAGTACTCAGTACTCAGGGTGCTGGGTGCTCAGTGCTCAGGGTGCTGGGTGCTCAGTGCTCAGGGTGCTGGGTGCTCAGTGCTCGGGGTGCTGGGTGCTCAGTGCTCGGGGTGCTGGGTGCTCAGTGCTCAGGGTGCTGGGTGCTCAGTACTCAGGGTGCTGGGTGCTCATTACTCAGGGTGCTGGGTGCTCAGTGCTCAGGGTGCTGGGTGCTCAGTCCTCAGGGTGCTGGGTGCTCAGTACTCAGGGTGTTCGGTGCTTAGTACTCAGGGTGCTCAGTGCTCAGTACTCAGGGTGCTGGTTGCTCAGTGCTCGGGGTGCTCGGTGCTCAGTACTCAGGGTGCTGGGTGCTCAGTACTCAGGGTGCTGGGTGCTCCGTACTCAGGGTGCTGGGTGCTCAGTACTCAGGGTGCTGGGTGCTCAGTACTCAGGGTGCTGGGTGCTCAGTGCTCAGGGTGCTGGGTGCTCAGAACTCAGGGTGCTGGGTGCTCAGTACTCAGGGTGCTCGGTGCTCAGTACTCAGGGTGCTGGGTGCTCAGTGCTCAGGGTGCTTTGTACTCAGTACTCAGGGTTCTGGGTGCTCAGTACTCAGGGTGCTGGGTGCTCAGTGCTCAGGGTGATCTGTTCTCAGTACTCAGGGTGCTGGGTGCTCAGTGCTCGGGGTGCTGGGTGCTCAGTACTCGGGGTGCTCAGTACTCAGGGTACTGGGTGCTCAGTACTCAGGGTGCTGGGTGCTCAGTGCTCGGGGTGCTCGGTGCTCAGTACTCGGGGTGCTGGGTGCTCAGTACTCGGGGTGCTGGTTGCTCAGTGCTCAGGGTGCTGCGTGCTCAGTGCTCGGGGTGCTGGGTGCTCAGTGCTGAGGGTGCTGGCTGCTCAGTGCTCAGGGTGCTGGGTGCTCAGTACTCAGGGTGCTAGGTGCTCAGAACTCAGTGTGCTCAGTGCTCAGTACTCAGCGTGCTGGGTGCTCAGTGCTCAGGGTCCTCGGTGCTCAGTACTCAGGGTGCTCAGTGCTCAGTACTCAGCGTGCTTTGTGCTCAGTGCTCAGGGTGCTGGGTGCTCAGTACTCAGGGTGCTGGGTGCTCAGTACTCAGGGTGCTGGGTGCTCAGTACTCAGGGTGCTGGGTGCTCAGTGCTCGGGGTGCTCGGTGATCAGTACTCAGGGTGCTGGGTGCTCAGTGCTCAGGGTGCTGAGTACTCAGTACTCAGGGTGCTGGGTGCTCAGTGCTCAGGGTGCTGGGTGCTCAGTGCTCAGGGTGCTGGGTGGTCAGTGCTCAGTGCTCAAGGTGCTGGGTGCTCAGTGCTCAGTGCTCAGGGTGCTGGGTGCTCAGTACTCAGGGTGCTGGGTGCTCAGTACTCAGGGTGCTGGGTGCTCAGTTCTCAGGGTGCTGGGTGATCAGTACTCTGGGTGTTGGGTGCGCAGTACTCAGGGTGCTCAGTGCTCAGTACTCGGGGTGCTGGGTGCTCAGTGCTCAGTGTGCTCAGTGCTCAGTGCTCAGGGTGCTGGGTGCTCAGTGCTCGGGGCGCTGGGTGCTCAGTGCTCGGGTTGCTGGGTGCTCAGTACTCAGGGTGCTGTGTGCTCAGTGCTCAGTACTCAGCGTGCTGGGTGCTCAGTGCTCAGAGTGTTGGGTGCTCAGTACTCAGGGTGCTTGCTGCTCAGTGCTCAGTGCTCAGGGTGCTCAGTGCTCAGGGTGCTCAGTGCTCAGGGTGCTGGGTGCTCAGGGTGCTGGGTGCTCAGTGCTCGGGGTGCTGGGTGCTCAGTTCTCAGTGCTCAGGGTGCTGGGTGCTCAGTGCTCAGTGCTCAGGGTGCTGGGTGTTCAGTACTCAGGGTGCTCGGTGCTCAGTGCTCAGGGTGCTAGGTGCTCAGTACTCAGGGTGCTGGGTGCTCAGTGCTCGGGGTGCTGGGTGCTCAGTACTCAGGGTGCTGGGTGCTCAGTACTCAGGGTGCTGGGTGCTCAGTGCTCAGGGTGCTGGGTGCTCAGTACTCAGGGTGCTCGGTGCTCAGTACTCAGGGTGCTCGGTGCTCAGTACTCAGGGTGCTGGGTGCTCAGTACTCAGGGTGCTGGGTGCTCAGTACTCAGGGTGCTGGGTGCTCAGTGCTCAGGGTGCTGGGTGCTCAGTGCTCTGGTTGCTGGGTGCTCAGTGCTCAGGGTGCTGGGTGCTCAGTGCTCAGGGTGCTGGGTGCTCAGTGATCGGGGTGATGGGTGCTGAGTGCTCAGGGTGCTGAGTGCTCAGTGCTCGGGGTGCTTGGTGCTCAGTGCTCAGGGTCCTGGGTGCTCAGTACTCAGGGTGCTAGGTGCTTAGTAATCAGGGTGCTCAGTGCTCAGTACACAGGGTGCTGGGTGCTCAGTGCTCGGGGTGCTGGGTGCTCAGTGCTCAGTACTCAGGGTGCTGGGTGCTCAGTGCTCAGGGTGCTGAGTGCTCAGTACTCAGCGTGCTGGGTGCTCAGTACTCAGGGTGCTGGGTGTTCAGTGCTCAGGGTGCTGGGTGCTCAGTGCTCAGGGTGCTGGGTGCTCAGTGCTTGGGGAGCTCGGTGCTCAGTACTCGGGGTGCTCAGTACTCAGGGTACTGGGTGCTCAGTGCTCGGGGTGCTGGGTGCTCAGTGCTCAGTACTCAGGGTGCTGGGTGCTCAGTGCTCAGGGTGCTGAGTGCTCAGTACTCAGCGTGCTGGGTGCTCAGTACTCAGGGTGCTGGGTGCTCAGTGCTCGGGGTGCTGGGTGCTCAGTGCTCAGTACTCAGGGTGCTGGGTGCTCAGTGCTCGGGGTGCTGGGTGTTCAGTGCTCAGGGTGCTGGGTGCTCAGTGCTCAGGGTGCTGGGTGCTCAGTGCTCGGGGTGCTGGGTGCTCAGTACTCGGGGTGCTCAGTACTCAGGGTACTGGGTGCTCAGTACTCAGGGTGCTGGGTGCTCAGTGCTCGGGGTGCTCGGTGCTCAGTACTCGGGGTCCTGGGTGCTCAGTACTCGGGGTGCTGGGTGCTCAGTGCTCAGGGTGCTGGGTGCTCAGTGCTCGGGGTGCTGGGTGCTCAGTGCTGAGGGTGCTGGCTGCTCAGTGCTCAGGGTGCTGGGTGCTCAGTACTCAGGGTGCTAGGTGCTCAGTACTCAGGGTGCTCAGTGCTCAGTACTCAGCGTGCTGGGTGCTCAGTGCTCAGGGTCCTCGGTGCTCAGTACTCAGGGTGCTCAGTGCTCAGTACTCAGCGTGCTTTGTGCTCAGTGCTCAGGGTGCTGGGTGCTCAGTACTCAGGGTGCTGGGTGCTCAGTACTCAGGGTGCTGGGTGCTCAGTACTCAGGGTGCTGGGTGCTCAGTGCTCGGGGTGCTCGGTGATCAGTACTCAGGGTGCTGGGTGCTCAGTGCTCAGGGTGCTGAGTACTCAGTACTCAGGGTGCTGGGTGCTCAGTGCTCAGGGTGCTGGGTGCTCAGTGCTCAGGGTGCTGGGTGGTCAGTGCTCAGTGCTCAAGGTGCTGGGTGCTCAGTGCTCAGTGCTCAGGGTGCTGGGTGCTCAGTACTCAGGGTGCTGGGTGCTCAGTACTCAGGGTGCTGGGTGCTCAGTGCTCAGTGCTCAGGGTGCTGGGTGCTCAGTACTCAGGGTGCTGGGTGCTCAGTACTCAGGGTGCTGGGTGCTCAGTTCTCAGGGTGCTGGGTGATCAGTACTCTGGGTGTTGGGTGCGCAGTACTCAGGGTGCTCAGTGCTCAGTACTCGGGGTGCTGGGTGCTCAGTGCTCAGTGTGCTCAGTGCTCAGTGCTCAGGGTGCTGGGTGCTCAGTGCTCGGGGCGCTGGGTGCTCAGTGCTCGGGGTGCTGGGTGCTCAGTACTCAGGGTGCTGTGTGCTCAGTGCTCAGTACTCAGCGTGCTGGGTGCTCAGTGCTCAGAGTGTTGGGTGCTCAGTACTCAGGGTGCTGGGTGCTCAGTGCTCAGTGCTCAGGGTGCTCAGTGCTCAGGGTGCTCAGTGCTCAGGGTGCTGGGTGCTCAGGGTGCTGGGTGCTCAGTGCTCGGGGTGCTGGGTGCTCAGTTCTCAGTGCTCAGGGTGCTGGGTGATCAGTGCTCAGTGCTCAGGGTGCTGGGTGTTCAGTACTCAGGGTGCTCGGTGCTCAGTGCTCAGGGTGCTAGGTGCTCAGTACTCAGGGTGCTGGGTGTTCAGTGCTCGGGGTGCTGGGTGCTCAGTACTCAGGGTGCTGGGTGCTCAGTACTCAGGGTGCTGGGTGCTCAGTGCTCAGGGTGCTGGGTGCTCAGTACTCAGGGTGCTCGGTGCTCAGTACTCAGGGTGCTCGGTGCTCAGTACTCAGGGTGCTGGGTGCTCAGTACTCAGGGTGCTGGGTGCTCAGTACTCAGGGTGCTGGGTGCTCAGTGCTCAGGGTGCTGGGTGCTCAGTGCTCTGGTTGCTGGGTGCTCAGTGCTCAGGGTGCTGGGTGCTCAGTGCTCAGGGTGCTGGGTGCTCAGTGATCGGGGTGATGGGTGCTGAGTGCTCAGGGTGCTGAGTGCTCAGTGCTCGGGGTGCTCGGTGCTCAGTGCTCAGGGTCCTGGGTGCTCAGTACTCAGGGTGCTAGGTGCTTAGTAATCAGGGTGCTCAGTGCACAGTACACAGGGTGCTGGGTGCTCAGTGCTCGGGGTGCTGGGTGCTCAGTGCTCAGTACTCAGGGTGCTGGGTGCTCAGTGCTCAGGGTGCTGAGTGCTCAGTACTCAGCGTGCTGGGTGCTCAGTACTCAGGGTGCTGGGTGTTCAGTGCTCAGGGTGCTGGGTGCTCAGTGCTCAGGGTGCTGGGTGCTCAGTGCTCGGGGAGCTCGGTGCTCAGTACTCAGGGTGCTGGGTGCTCAGTACTCAGTGCTCGGGGTACTGGGTGCTCCGTGCTCGGGGTGATCTGTTCTCAGTACTCAGGGTGCTGGGTGCTCAGAGCTCGGGGTGCTCGGTGCTCAGTACTCGGGGTGCTGGGTGCTCAGTGCTCAGGGTGCTGGGTGCTCAGTGCTCGGGGTGCTGGGTGCTGAGTGCTGAGGGTGCTGGCTGCTCAGTGCTCAGGGTGCTGGGTGCTCAGTACTCAGGGTGCTAGGTGCTCAGTACTCAGGGTGCTCAGTGCTTAGTACTCAGCGTGCTGGGTGCTGAGTGCTCAGGGTCCTCGGTGCTCAGTACTCAGGGTGTTCAGTGCTCAGTACTCAGCGTGCTTTGTGCTCAGTGCTCAGGGTGCTGGGTGCTCAGTACTCTGGGTGCTGGGTGCTCAGTGCTCGGGGTGCTCGGTGATCAGTACTCAGGGTGCTGGGTGCTCAGTGCTCAGGGTGCTGAGTACTCAGTACTCAGGGTGCTGGGTGCTCAGTGCTCAGGGTGCTGGGTGCTCAGTGCTCAGGGTGCTGGGTGCTCAGTGCTCGGGGTGCTGGGTGCTCAGTGCTCGGGGTGCTGGGTGCTCAGTGCTCAGGGTGCTGGGTGCTCAGTACTCAGGGTGCTGGGTGCTCATTACTCAGGGTGCTGGGTGCTCAGTGCTCAGGGTGCTGGGTGCTCAGTCCTCAGGGTGCTGGGTGCTCAGTACTCAGGGTGTTCGGTGCTTAGTACTCAGGGTGCTCAGTGCTCAGTACTCAGGGTGCTGGTTGCTCAGTGCTCGGGGTGCTCGGTGCTCAGTACTCAGGGTGCTGGGTGCTCAGTACTCAGGGTGCTGGGTGCTCCGTACTCAGGGTGCTGGGTGCTCAGTGCTCAGGGTGCTGGGTGCTCAGAACTCAGGGTGCTGGGTGCTCAGTACTCAGGGTGCTCGGTGCTCAGTACTCAGGGTGCTGGGTGCTCAGTGCTCAGGGTGCTTTGTACTCAGTACTCAGGGTTCTGGGTGCTCAGTACTCAGGGTGCTGGGTGCTCAGTGCTCAGGGTGATCTGTTCTCAGTACTCAGGCTGCTGGGTGCTCAGTGCTCCGGGTGCTGGGTGCTCAGTACTCGGGGTGCTCAGTACTCAGGGTACTGGGTGCTCAGTACTCAGGGTGCTGGGTGCTCAGTGCTCGGGGTGCTCGGTGCTCAGTACTCGGGGTGCTGGGTGCTCAGTACTCGGGGTGCTGGTTGCTCAGTGCTCAGGGTGCTGCGTGCTCAGTGCTCGGGGTGCTGGGTGCTCAGTGCTGAGGGTGCTGGCTGCTCAGTGCTCAGGGTGCTGGGTTCTCAGTACTCAGGGTGCTAGGTGCTCAGAACTCAGTGTGCTCAGTGCTCAGTACTCAGCGTGCTGGGTGCTCAGTGCTCAGGGTCCTCGGTGCTCAGTACTCAGGGTGCTCAGTGCTCAGTACTCAGCGTGCTTTGTGCTCAGTGCTCAGGGTGCTGGGTGCTCAGTACTCAGGGTGCTGGGTGCTCAGTACTCAGGGTGCTGGGTGCTCAGTACTCAGGGTGCTGGGTGCTCAGTGCTCGGGGTGCTCGGTGATCAGTACTCAGGGTGCTGGGTGCTCAGTGCTCAGGGTGCTGAGTACTCAGTACTCAGGGTGCTGGGTGCTCAGTGCTCAGGGTGCTGGGTGCTCGTGCTCAGGGTGCTGGGTGGTCAGTGCTCAGTGCTCAAGGTGCTGGGTGCTCAGTGCTCAGTGCTCAGGGTGCTGGGTGCTCAGTACTCAGGGTGCTGGGTGCTCAGTACTCAGGGTGATGGGTGCTCAGTTCTCAGGGTGCTGGGTGATCAGTACTCTGGGTGTTGGGTGCGCAGTACTCAGGGTGCTCAGTGCTCAGTACTCGGGGTGCTGGGTGCTCAGTGCTCAGTGTGCTCAGTGCTCAGTGCTCAGGGTGCTGGGTGCTCAGTGCTCGGGGCGCTGGGTGCTCAGTGCTCGGGTTGCTGGGTGCTCAGTACTCAGGGTGCTGTGTGCTCAGTGCTCAGTACTCAGCGTGCTGGGTGCTCAGTGCTCAGAGTGTTGGGTGCTCAGTACTCAGGGTGCTTGCTGCTCAGTGCTCAGTGCTCAGGGTGCTCAGTGCTCAGGGTGCTCAGTGCTCAGGGTGCTGGGTGCTCAGGGTGCTGGGTGCTCAGTGCTCGGGGTGCTGGGTGCTCAGTTCTCAGTGCTCAGGGTGCTGGGTGCTCAGTGCTCAGTGCTCAGGGTGCTGGGTGTTCAGTACTCAGGGTGCTCGGTGCTCAGTGCTCAGGGTGCTAGGTGCTCAGTACTCAGGGTGCTGGGTGCTCAGTGCTCGGGGTGCTGGGTGCTCAGTACTCAGGGTGCTGGGTGCTCAGTACTCAGGGTGCTGGGTGCTCAGTGCTCAGGGTGCTGGGTGCTCAGTACTCAGGGTGCTCGGTGCTCAGTACTCAGGGTGCTCGGTGCTCAGTACTCAGGGTGCTGGGTGCTCAGTACTCAGGGTGCTGGGTGCTCAGTACTCAGGGTGCTGGGTGCTCAGTGCTCAGGGTGCTGGGTGCTCAGTGCTCTGGTTGCTGGGTGCTCAGTGCTCAGGGTGCTGGGTGCTCAGTGCTCAGGGTGCTGGGTGCTCAGTGATCGGGGTGATGGGTGCTGAGTGCTCAGGGTGCTGAGTGCTCAGTGCTCGGGGTGCTTGGTGCTCAGTGCTCAGGGTCCTGGGTGCTCAGTACTCAGGGTGCTAGGTGCTTAGTAATCAGGGTGCTCAGTGCTCAGTACACAGGGTGCTGGGTGCTCAGTGCTCGGGGTGCCTGGTGCTCAGTGCTCAGTACTCAGGGTGCTTTGTGCTCAGTGCTCAGGGTGCTGAGTGCTCAGTACTCAGCGTGCTGGGTGCTCAGTACTCAGGGTGCTGGGTGTTCAGTGCTCAGGGTGCTGGGTGCTCAGTGCTCAGGGTCCTGGGTGCTCAGTGCTCGGGGAGCTCGGTGCTCAGTACTCAGGGTGCTATGTGCTCAGTACTCAGTGCTCGGGGTACTGGGTGCTCCGTGCTCGGGGTGATCTGTTCTCAGTACTCAGGGTGCTGGGTGCTCAGTGCTCGGGGTGCTGGGTGCTCAGTACTCGGGGTGCTCAGTACTCAGGGTACTGGGTGCTCAGTACTCAGGGTGCTGGGTGCTCAGAGCTCGGGGTGCTCGGTGCTCAGTACTCGGGGTGCTGGGTGCTCAGTGCTCAGGGTGCTGGGTGCTCAGTGCTCGGGGTGCTGGGTGCTCAGTGCTGAGGGTGCTGGCTGCTCAGTGCTCAGGGTGCTGGGTGCTCAGTACTCAGGGTGCTAGGTGCTCAGTACTCAGGGTGCTCAGTGCTTAGTACTCAGCGTGCTGGGTGCTGAGTGCTCAGGGTCCTCGGTGCTCAGTACTCAGGGTGTTCAGTGCTCAGTACTCAGCGTGCTTTGTGCTCAGTGCTCAGGGTGCTGGGTGCTCAGTACTCAGGGTGCTGGGTGCTCAGTGCTCGGGGTGCTCGGTGATCAGTACTCAGGGTGCTGGGTGCTCAGTGCTCAGGGTGCTGAGTACTCAGTACTCAGGGTGCTGGGTGCTCAGTGCTCAGGGTGCTGGGTGCTCAGTGCTCAGGGTACTGGGTGCTCAGTGCTCGGGGTGCTGGGTGCTCAGGGCTCGGGGTGCTGGGTGCTCAGTGCTCAGGGTGCTGGGTGCTCAGTACTCAGGGTGCTGGGTGCTCATTACTCAGGGTGCTGGGTGCTCAGTGCTCAGGGTGCTGGGTGCTCAGTCCTCAGGGTGGTGGGTGCTCAGTACTCAGGGTGTTCGGTGCTTAGTACTCAGGGTGCTCAGTGCTCAGTACTCAGGGTGCTGGTTGCTCAGTGCTCAGGGTGCTCGGTGCTCAGTACTCAGGGTGCTGGGTGCTCAGTACTCAGGGTGCTGGGTGCTCCGTACTCAGGGTGCTGGGTGCTCAGTACTCAGGGTGCTGGGTGCTCAGTACTCAGGGTGCTGGGTGCTCAGTGCTCAGGGTGCTGGGTGCTCAGTACTCAGGGTGCTGGGTGCTCAGTACTCAGGGTGCTCGGTGCTCAGTACTCAGGGTGCTGGGTGCTCAGTGCTCAGGGTGCTTTGTACTCAGTACTCAGGGTTCTGGGTGCTCAGTACTCAGGGTGCTGGGTGCTCAGTGCTCAGGGTGCTGGGTGCTCAGTGCTCAGGGTGCTGTGTGCTCAGTACTCAGGGTGCTGGGTGCTCAGTGCTCAGGGTGATCAGTGCTCAGTACTCAGGATGCTCAGTACTCAGGGTGCTGTGTGCTCAGTGCTCAGGGTGCTGGGTGCTCAGTACTCAGGGTGCTCATTGCTCAGGGTGCTGGGTGCTCAGGGTGCTGGGTGCTCAGTGCTCGGGGTGCTGGGTGCTCAGTGCTCAGTGCTCAGGGTGCTGGGTGCTCAGTGCTCAGGGTGCTGTTTGCTCAGTGCTCAGTACTCAGCGTGCTGGGTGCTCATTGCTCAGAGTGTTGGGTGCTCAGTACTCAGGGTGCTGGGTGCTCAGTGCTCAGTGCTCAGGGTGCTCAGTGCTCAGGGTGCTCAGTGCTCAGGGTGCTGGGTGCTCAGGGTGCTGGGTGCTCAGTGCTCGGGGTGCTGGGTGCTCAGTGCTCAGTGCTCAATGTGCTGGGTGCTCAGTGCTCAGTGCTCAGGGTGCTGGGTGTTCAGTACTCAGGGTGCTCGGTGCTCAGTGCTCAGGGTGCTAGGTGCTCAGTACTCAGGGTGCTGGGTGCTCAGTGCTCGGGGTGCTGGGTGCTCAGTGCTCAGGGTGATCAGTGCTCAGTACTCAGGGTGCTGGGTGCTCAGTACTCAGGGTGCTGGGTGCTCAGTGCTCAGGGTGCTGGGTGCTCAGTACTCAGGGTGCTGGGTGCTCAGTACTCAGGGTGCTCCGTGCTCAGTACTCAGGGTGCTGGGTGCTCAGTGCTCAGGGTGCTTTGTACTCAGTACTCAGGGTTCTGGGTGCTCAGTACTCAGGGTGCTGTGTGCTCAATGCTCAGGGTGCTGGGTGCTCAGTGCTCAGGGTGCTGGGTGCTCAGTACTCAGGGTGCTGGGTGCTCAGTGCTCAGGGTGATCGGTGCTCAGTACTCAGGGTGCTCAGTACTCAGGGTGCTGGGTGCTCAGTACTCAGGGTGCTGGGTGCTCAGTGCTCAGGGTGCTGGGTGCTCAGTGCTCTGGGTGCTGGGTGCTCAGTGCTCAGGGTGCTGGGTGCTCAGTGCTCAGGGTGCTGGGTGCTCAGTGCTCAGGGTGCTGGGTGCTCAGTGCTCAGGGTGCTGGGTGCTCAGTGCTCGGGGAGCTCGGTGCTCAGTACTCAGGGTGCTGGGTGATCAGTACTCAGTGTGCTGGGTGCTCATTCTCGGGGTGCTGGGTGCTCAGTGCTCGGTGTGCTGGGTGCTCAGTGCTCAGTGTGCTGGGGGCTCAGTACTCAGGGTGCTGGGTGCTCAGTACTCAGGGTGCTCGGTTCTCAGTACTCAGGGTGCTGGGTGCTCATTCTCGGGGTGCTGGGTGCTCAGTGCTCGGGTTGCTGGGTGCTCAGTACTCAGGGTGCTGGGGGCTCAGTACTCAGGGTGCTGGGTGCTCAGTACTCAGGGTGCTCGGTTCTCAGTACTCAGGGTGCTGGGTGCTCATTCTCGGGGTGCTGGGTGCTCAGTGCTCGGGTTGCTGGGTGCTCAGTACTCAGGGTGCTGGGGGCTCAGTACTCAGGGTGCTGGGTGCTCAGTATTCAGGGTGCTCGGTTCTCAGTACTCAGGGTGCTGGGTGCTCATTCTCGGGGTGCTGGGTGCTCAGTGCTTGGGGAGCTCGGTGCTCAGTACTCAGGGTGCTGGGTGCTCAGTACTCAGTGCTCGGGGTACTGGGTGCTCCGTGCTCGGGGTGATCTGTTCTCAGTACTCAGGGTGCTGGGTGCTCAGTGCTCGGGGTGCTGGGTGCTCAGTACTCGGGGTTCTCAGTACTCAGGGTACTGGGTGCTCAGTACTCAGGGTGCTGGGTGCTCAGAGCTCGGGGTGCTCGGTGCTCAGTACTCGGGGTGCTGGGTGCTCAGTGCTCAGGGTGCTGGGTGCTCAGTGCTCGGGGTGCTGGGTGCTCAGTGCTGAGGGTGCTGGCTGCTCAGTGCTCAGGGTGCTGGGTGCTCAGTACTCAGGGTGCTAGGTGCTCAGTACTCAGGGTGCTCAGTGCTTAGTACTCAGCGTGCTGGGTGCTGAGTGCTCAGGGTCCTCGGTGCTCAGTACTCAGGGTGTTCAGTGCTCAGTACTCAGCGTGCTTTGTGCTCAGTGCTCAGGGTGCTGGGTGCTCAGTACTCAGGGTGGTGGGTGCTCAGTGCTCGGGGTGCTCGGTGATCAGTACTCAGGGTGCTGGGTGCTCAGTGCTCAGGGTGCTGAGTACTCAGTACTCAGGGTGCTGGGTGCTCAGTGCTCAGGGTGCTGGGTGCTCAGTGCTCAGGGTACTGGGTGCTCAGTGCTCGGGGTGCTGGGTGCTCAGGGCTCGGGGTGCTGGGTGCTCAGTGCTCAGGGTGCTGGGTGCTCAGTACTCAGGGTGCTGGGTGCTCATTACTCAGGGTGCTGGGTGCTCAGTGCTCAGGGTGCTGGGTGCTCAGTCCTCAGGGTGCTGGGTGCTCAGTACTCAGGGTGTTCGGTGCTTAGTACTCAGGGTGCTCAGTGCTCAGTACTCAGGGTGCTGGTTGCTCAGTGCTCAGGGTGCTCGGTGCTCAGTACTCAGGGTGCTGGGTGCTCAGTACTCAGGGTGCTGGGTGCTCCGTACTCAGGGTGCTGGGTGCTCAGTACTCAGGGTGCTGGGTGCTCAGTACTCAGGGTGCTGGGTGCTCAGTGCTCAGGGTGCTGGGTGCTCAGTACTCAGGGTGCTGGGTGCTCAGTACTCAGGGTGCTCGGTGCTCAGTACTCAGGGTGCTGGGTGCTCAGTGCTCAGGGTGCTTTGTACTCAGTACTCAGGGTTCTGGGTGCTCAGTACTCAGGGTGCTGGGTGCTCAGTGCTCAGGGTGCTGGGTGCTCAGTGCTCAGGGTGCTGTGTGCTCAGTACTCAGGGTGCTGGGTGCTCAGTGCTCAGGGTGATCAGTGCTCAGTACTCAGGATGCTCAGTACTCAGGGTGCTGTGTGCTCAGTGCTCAGGGTGCTGGGTGCTCAGTACTCAGGGTGCTCAGTGCTCAGGGTGCTGGGTGCTCAGGGTGCTGGGTGCTCAGTGCTCGGGGTGCTGGGTGCTCAGTGCTCAGTGCTCAGGGTGCTGGGTGCTCAGTGCTCAGGGTGCTGTTTGCTCAGTGCTCAGTACTCAGCGTGCTGGGTGCTCATTGCTCAGAGTGTTGGGTGCTCAGTACTCAGGGTGCTGGGTGCTCAGTGCTCAGTGCTCAGGGTGCTCAGTGCTCAGGGTGCTCAGTGCTCAGGGTGCTGGGTGCTCAGGGTGCTGGGTGCTCAGTGCTCGGGGTGCTGGGTGCTCAGTGCTCAGTGCTCAATGTGCTGGGTGCTCAGTGCTCAGTGCTCAGGGTGCTGGGTGTTCAGTACTCAGGGTGCTCGGTGCTCAGTGCTCAGGGTGCTAGGTGCTCAGTACTCAGGGTGCTGGGTGCTCAGTGCTCGGGGTGCTGGGTGCTCAGTGCTCAGGGTGATCAGTGCTCAGTACTCAGGGTGCTGGGTGCTCAGTACTCAGGGTGCTGGGTGCTCAGTGTTCAGGGTGCTGGGTGCTCAGTACTCAGGGTGCTGGGTGCTCAGTACTCAGGGTGCTCCGTGCTCAGTACTCAGGGTGCTGGGTGCTCAGTGCTCAGGGTGCTTTGTACTCAGTACTCAGGGTTCTGGGTGCTCAGTACTCAGGGTGCTGTGTGCTCAATGCTCAGGGTGCTGGGTGCTCAGTGCTCAGGGTGCTGGGTGCTCAGTACTCAGGGTGCTGGGTGCTCAGTGCTCAGGGTGATCGGTGCTCAGTACTCAGGGTGCTCAGTACTCAGGGTGCTGGGTGCTCAGTACTCAGGGTGCTGGGTGCTCAGTGCTCAGGGTGCTGGGTGCTCAGTGCTCTGGGTGCTGGGTGCTCAGTGCTCAGGGTGCTGGGTGCTCAGTGCTCAGGGTGCTGGGTGCTCAGTGCTCAGGGTGCTGGGTGCTCAGTGCTCAGGGTGCTGGGTGCTCAGTGCTCGGGGAGCTCGGTGCTCAGTACTCAGGGTGCTGGGTGCTCAGTACTCAGTGCTCGGGGTCCTGGGTGCTCCGTGCTCGGGGTGCTGGGTGCTCAGTACTCAGTGTGCTGGGTGCTCATTCTCGGGGTGCTGGGTGCTCAGTGCTCGGTGTGCTGGGTGCTCAGTGCTCAGGGTGCTGGGGGCTCAGTACTCAGGGTGCTGGGTGCTCAGTACTCAGGGTGCTCGG
This sequence comes from Microtus oregoni, assembly GCF_018167655.1. Taxonomy (NCBI): domain Eukaryota; kingdom Metazoa; phylum Chordata; class Mammalia; order Rodentia; family Cricetidae; genus Microtus; species Microtus oregoni. The sequence continues at coordinate 35,179 of NW_024543584.1, forward strand.
TTCTCAGTACTCAGGGTGCTGGGTGCTCATTCTCGGGGTGCTGGGTGCTCAGTGCTCGGGTTGCTGGGTGCTCAGTACTCAGGGTGCTGGGGGCTCAGTACTCAGGGTGCTGGGTGCTCAGTACTCAGGGTGATCTGTTCTCAGTACTCAGGGTGCCGGGTGCTCAGTGCTCGGGGTGCTGGGTGCTCATTACTCGGGGTGCTCAGTACTCAGGGTACTTGGTGCTCAGTACTCAGGGTGCTGGGTGCTCAGTACTCGGGGTGCTGGGTGCTCAGTGCTCAGGGTGCTGGGTGCTCAGTGCTCGGGGTGCTGGGTGCTCAGTGCTGAGGGTGCTGGCTGCTCAGTGCTCAGGGTGCTGTGTGCTCAGTATTCAGGGTGCTAGGTGCTCAGTACTCAGGGTGCTCAGTGCTCAGTACTCAGCGTGCTGGGTGCTCAGTGCTCAGGGTCCTCGGTGCTCAGTACTCAGGGTGCTCAGTGCTCAGTACTCAGCGTGCTTTGTGCTCAGTGCTCAGGGTGCTGGGTGCTCAGTACTCAGGGTGCTGGGTGCTCAGTACTCAGGGTGCTGGGTGCTCAGTACTCAGGGTGCTGGGTGCTCAGTGCTCGGGGTGCTCGGTGATCAGTACTCAGGGTGCTGGGTGCTCAGTGCTGAGGGTGCTGAGTACTCAGTACTCAGGGTGCTGGGTGCTCAGTGCTCAGGGTGCTGGGTGCTCAGTGCTCAGGGTGCTGGGTGCTCAGTGCTCGGGGTGCTGGGTGCTCAGTGCTCGGGGTGCTGGGTGCTCAGTGCTCGGGGTGCTGGGTGCTCAGTGCTCAGGGTGCTGGGTGCTCAGTACTCAGGGTGCTGGGGGCTCAGTACTCAGGGTGCTGGGTGCTCAGTGTTCAGGGTGCTGGGTGCTCAGTCCTCAGGGTGCTGGGTGCTCAGTACTCAGGGTGTTCGGTGCTCAGTACTCAGGGTGCTCAGTGCTCAGTACTCAGGGTGCTGGTTGCTCAGTGCTCGGGGTGCTCGGTGCTCAGTACTCAGGGTGCTGGGTGCTCAGTACTCAGGGTGCTGGGTGCTCAGTACTCAGGGTGCTGGGTGCTCAGTACTCAGGGTGCTGGGTGCTCAGTACTCAGGGTGCTGGGTGCTCAGTGCTCAGGGTGCTGGGTGCTCAGTACTCAGGGTGCTTGGTGCTCAGTACTTAGTGTGCTCGGTGCTCAGTACTCAGGGTGCTGGGTGCTCAGTGCTCAGGGTGCTTTGTACTCAGTACTCAGGGTTCTGGGTCCTCAGTACTCAGGGTGCTGGGTGCTCAGTGCTCAGGGTTCTGGGTGCTCAGTGCTCAGGGTGCTGGGTGCTCAGTACTCAGGGTGCTGGGTGCTCAGTGCTCAGGGTGATCGGTGCTCAGTACTCAGGGTGCTCAGTACTCAGGGTGCTGGGTGCTCAGTGCTCAGGGTGCTGGGTGCTCAGTACTCAGGGTGCTGGGTGCTCAGTGCTCGGTGTGCTGGGTGCTCAGTGCTCAGGGTGCTCAGTGCTCAGGGTGCTGGGTGCTCAGTGCTCGGGGTGCTTGGTGCTCAGGGTGCTGGGTGCTCAGTCCTCAGGGTGCTCAGTGCTCAGGGTGCTGGGTGCTCAGTGCTCGGGGTGCTCGGTGCTCAGTACTCAGGGTGCTGGGTGCTCAGTGCTCAGGGCGCTGGGTGCTCAGTGCTCGGGGTGCTGGGTGCTCAGTGCTCTGTGTGCTGGGTGGTCAGTGCTCAGTGCTCAGGGTGCTGGGTGCTCAGTGCTCAGTGCTCAGGGTGCTGGGTGCTCAGTACTCAGGGTGCTGGGTGCTCAGTACTCAGCGTGCTGGGTGCTCAGTGATCAGGGTGCTGGGTGCTCAGTACTCTGGGTGTTGGGTGCTCATATCTCAGGGTGCTGGGTGCTCAGTGCTCGGGGTGCTCGGTGCTCAGTACTCAAGGTGCTGGGTGCTCAGTGCTCAGGGTGCGGGGTGCTCAGTCCTCGGGGTGCTCCGTGCCCAGTGCTCAGGGGGCTGGGTGCTCAGTACTCAGGGTGCTCGGTGCTCAGTACTCAGGGTTCTCAGTGCTCAGGGTGCTGGGTGCTCAGTACTCAGGGTGCTCAGTGCTCAGTACTCGGGGTGCTGGGTGCTCAGTACTCAGGGCGCTCAGTGCTCAGTACTCGGGGTGCTGGGTGCTCAGTGCTCAGTGTGCTCAGTGCTCAGTGCTCGGGGTGCTGGGTGCTCAGTGCTCGGGGCGCTGGGTGCTCAGTGCTCGGGGTACTGGGTGCTCAGTACTCAGGGTGCTGTGTGCTCAGTGCTCAGTACTCAGCGTGCTGGGTGCTCAGTGCTCAGAGTGTTGGGTGCTCAGTACTCAGGGTGCTGGGTGCTCAGTGCTCAGTGCTCAGGGTGCTCAGTGCTCAGGGTGCTGGGTGCTCAGGGTGCTGGGTGCTCAGTGCTCGGGGTGCTGGGTGCTCAGTGCTCAGTGCACAGGGTGCTGGGTGCTCAGTGCTGAGTGCTCAGGGTGCTGTGTGTTCAGTACTCAGGGTGCTCGGTGCTCAGTGCTCAGGGTGCTGGGTGCTCAGTACTCAGGGTGCTGGGTGCTCAGTGCTCGGGGTGCTGGGTGCTCAGTGCTCAGGGTGATCAGTGCTCAGTACTCAGGGTGCTGGGTTCTCAGTTCTCTGGGTGCTGGGTGCTCAGTCCTCAGGGTGCTCAGTACTCAGGATGCTCTGTGCTCAGTGCTCAGTACTCAGGGTGCTCAGTACTCAGGGTGCTGGGTGCTCAGTGCTCGGGGTGCTGGGTGCTCAGTACTCAGGGTGCTGGGTGCTCAGTACTCGGGGTGCTGGGTGCTCAGTACTCAGGGTGCTGGGTGCTCAGTGCTCGGGGTGCTGGGTGCTCACTGCTAAGAGTGATCGGTGCTCAGTGCTCAGGGTGCTGGCTGCTCAGTCCGCCGGGTGCTCAGTGCTCAGGGTGCTGGGTGCTCATTGCTCGGTGTGCTCGGTGCTCAGTACTCAGGGTGCTGAGTGCTCAGTACTCAGGGTGCTGGGTGCTCAGTACTCAGGTTGCTGGTTGCTCAGTACTCAGGGTGCTGGGTGCTCAGTGCTCAGGGTGCTGGGTGCTCAGTGCTCGGAGTGCTGGGTGCTCAGGGCTGTGGTGCTGGGTGCTCAGTGCTCAGTGCTCAGGGTGCTGGGTGCTCAGTGCTCAGTGCTCAGGGTGCTGGTTGCTCAGTACTCAGGGTGCTGGGTGCTCAGTACTCAGGGTGCTGGGTGCTCAGTGCTCAGGGTGCTCTGTGCTCAGTACTCAGGGTGCTGGGTGCTCAGTGCTCCTGGTGCTGGGTGCTCAGTGCTCGGGGTGCTGGGTGCTCAGTGCTCGGGGTGCTGGGTGCTCAGTGCTCAGGGTGCTGGGTGCTCAGTACTCAGGGTGCTGGGGGCTCAGTACTCAGGGTGCTGGGTGCTCAGTGTTCAGGGTGCTGGGTGCTCAGTCCTCAGGGTGCTGGGTGCTCAGTACTCAGGGTGTTCGGTGCTCAGTACTCAGGGTGCTCAGTGCTCAGTACTCAGGGTGCTGGTTGCTCAGTGCTCGGGGTGCTCGGTGCTCAGTACTCAGGGTGCTGGGTGCTCAGTACTCAGGGTGCTGGGTGCTCAGTACTCAGGGTGCTGTGTGCTCAGTACTCAGGGTGCTGGGTGCTCAGTACTCAGGGTGCTGTGTGCTCAGTGCTCAGGGTGCTGTGTGCTCAGTACTCAGGGTGCTTGGTGCTCAGTACTTAGTGTGCTCGGTGCTCAGTACTCAGGGTGCTGGGTGCTCAGTGCTCACTGTGCTTTGTACTCAGTACTCAGGGTTCTGGGTGCTCAGTACTCAGGGTGCTGGGTGCTCAGTGCTCAGGGTGCTGGGTGCTCAGTGCTCAGGGTGCTGGGTGCTCAGTACTCAGGGTGCTGGGTGCTCAGTGCTCAGGGTGATCGGTGCTCAGTACTCAGGGTGCTCAGTACTCAGGGTGCTGGGTGCTCAGTGCTCGGGGTGCTGGGTGCTCACTGCTCAGAGTGATCGGTGCTCAGTGCTCAGGGTGCTGGGTGCTCAGTCCTCCGGGTGCTCAGTGCTCAGGGTGCTGGGTGCTCATTGCTCGGTGTGCTCGGTGCTCAGTACTCAGGGTGCTGACTGCTCAGTACTCAGGGTGCTGGGTGCTCAGTACTCAGGTTGCTGGTTGCTCAGTACTCAGGGTGCTGGGTGCTCAGTGCTCAGGGTGCTGGGTGCTCAGTGCTCGGGGTGCTGGGTGCTCAGGGCTGTGGTGCTGGGTGCTCAGTGCTCAGGGTGCTGGGTGCTCAGTGCTCAGTGCTCAGGGAGCTGGGTGCTCAGTGCTCAGGGTGCTGGGTGCTCAGTGCTCAGGGTGCTCTGTGCTCAGTACTCAGGGTGCTGGGTGCTCAGTGCTTGGGGTGCTGAGTGCTCAGTGCTCAGGGAGCTGGGTGCTCAGTGCTCAGGGTGCTGGGTGCTCAGTACTCAGGGTGCTGGGTGCTCAGTGCTCGTTGTGCTCGGTGCTCAGTACTCAAGGTGCTGGGTGCTCAGTGCTCAGGGTGCTGGGTGCTCAGTCCTCGGGGTGCTCCGTGCTCAGTGATCAGGGTGCTGGGTGCTCAGTACTCAGGGTGCTCGGTGCTCAGTACTCAGGGTTTTCAGTGCTCAGTACTCAGGGTGCTGGGTGCTCAGTGCTCAGGGTGCTGGGTGCTCAGTACCCAGGGTGCTCAGTGCTCAGTACTCGGGGTGCTTGGTGCTCAGTACTCAGGGTGCTCAGTGCTCAGTACTCCGGGTGCTGGGTGCTCAGTGCTCAGGTTGCTCAGTGCTCAGTGCTCGGGGTGCTGGGTGCTCAGTACTCAGGATGCTCGGTGCTCAGTGCTCAGTAATCAGGGTGCTCTGTACTCAGGGTGCTGGGTGCTCAGTGCTCGGGGTGCTGGGTGCTCAGTACTCGGGGTGCTGGGTGCTCAGTGCTCATGGTGCTCAGTGCTCAGTACTCAGTGCTCAGGGTGCTCAGTGCTCAGTGCTCAGGGTGCTGGGTGTTCAGTACTCAGGGTGCTGGGTGCTCAGTACTCAGGGTGCTGGCTGCTCAGTGCTCAGTGTGCTGGGAGCTCAGTAGTCTGGGTGTTGGGTGCTCAGTACTCAGGGTGCTGGGTGCTCCGTGCTCAGGGTGTTCTGTGCTCAGTGCTCAGGGTTCTGGGTGCTCAGTGCTCAGGGTGCTGGGTGCTCAGTACTCAGGGTGCTGGGTGCTTAGTGCTCGAGGTGCTCGGTGCTCAGTACTCAAGGTGCTGGGTGCTCAGTGCTCAGGGTGCTGGTTGCTCAGTACTCGGGGTTCTCCGTGCTCATGGTGCTGGGTGCTCAGTGCTCAGGGTGCTTGGTGCTCAGTGCTCGGGGTGCTGGGTGCTGAGTGCTCAGGGTGCTGGGTGCTCAGTGCTCGGGGTGCTCGGTGCTCAGTGCTCAGGGTGCTGGGTGCTCAGTACTCAGGGTGCTGGGTGCTTAGTACTCAGGGTGCTCAGTGCTCAGTACACAGGGTGCTGGGTGCTCAGTGCTCGGGGTGCTGGGTGCTCAGTGCTCAGTACTCAGGGTGCTGGGTGCTCAGTGCTCAGGGTGCTGGGTGCTCAGTACTCAGCGTGCTGGGTGCTCAGTACTCAGGGTGCTGGGTGCTCAGTGCTCAGGGTGCTGGGTGCTCAGTGCTCAGGGTGCTGGGTGCTCAGTGATCGGGGTGCTGGGTGCTCAGTACTCAGGGTGCTCAGTGCTCGGTTAGCTCGGTGCTCAGTACTCAGGGTGCTGGGTGCTCAGTACTCAGTGCTCGGGGTCCTGGGTGCTCCATGCTCGGGGTGCTGGGTGCTCAGTGCTCTGGGTGCTGGGTGCTCAGTACTCAGGGTGCTGGGTGCTCAGTACTCAGGGTGCTGGGTGCTCAGTGCTCAGGGTGCTGTGTGCTCAGTACTCAGGGTGCTGGGTGCTCAGTACTCAGGGTGCTGGGTGCTCAGTACTCAGGGTGCTGGGTCCTCAGTGCTCAGGGTGCTGGGTGCTCAGTACTCAGGGTGCTGGGTGCTCAGTGCTCAGGGTGATCGGTGCTCAGTACTCAGGGTGCTCAGTACTCAGGGTGCTGGGTGCTCAGTGCTCAGGGTGCTGGGTGCTCAGTACTCAGGGTGCTGGGTGCTCAGTGCTCGGGGTGCTGGGTGCTCAGTGCTCAGGGTGATCGGTGCTCAGTACTCAGGGTGCTGGTTGCTCAGTGCCCGGGTGCTGGGTGCTCAGTCCTCAGGGTGCTCAGTGCTCAGGGTGCTGGGTGCTCAGTACTCATGGTGCTGGGTGCTCAGTACTCAGGGGGCTGGGTGCTCAGTGCTCAGTGTGCTGGGTGCTCAGTGCTCAGGGCGCTGGGTGCTCAGTGCTCGGGGTGCTGGGTGCTCAGTGCTCGGGGTGCTGGGTGGTCAGTGCTCAGTGCTCAAGGTGCTGGGTGCTCAGTGCTCAGTGCTCAGGGTGCTGGGTGCTCAGTACTCAGGGTGCTGGGTGCTCAGTACTCAGGGTGCTGGGTGCTCAGTTCTCAGGGTGCTGGGTGATCAGTACTCGGGGTGTTGGGTGCTCAGTACTCAGGGTGCTCAGTGCTCAGTACTCGGGGTGCTGGGTGCTCAGTGCTCAGTGTGCTCAGTGCTCAGTGCTCAGGGTGCTGGGTTCTCAACGCTCGGGGCGCTGGGTGCTCAGTGCTCGGTGTGCTGGGTGCTCTGTACTCAGGGTGCTGTGTGCTCAGTGCTCAGTACTCAGCGTGCTGGGTGCTCAGTGCTCAGAGTGTTAGGTGCTCAGTACTCAGGGTGCTGGGTGCTCAGTGCTCAGTGCTGAGGGTGCTCAGTGCTCAGGGTGCTCAGTGCTCAGGGTGCTGGGTGCTCAGGGTGCTGGGTGCTCAGTGCTCGGGGTGCTGGGTGCTCAGTTCTCAGTGCTCAGGGTGCTGTGTGCTCAGTGCTCAGTGCTCAGGGTGCTGGGTGTTCAGTACTCAGGGTGCACAGTGCTCAGTGCTCAGGGTGCTAGGTGCTCAGTACTCAGGGTTCTGGGTGCTCAGTGCTCGGGGTGCTGGGTGCTCAGTACTCAGGGTGCTGGGTGCTCAGTACTCAGGGTGCTGGGTGCTCAGTGCTCAGGGTGCTGGGTGCTCAGTACTCAGGGTGCTCGGTGCTCAGTACTCAGGGTGCTCGGTGCTCAGTACTCAGGGTGCTGGGTGCTCAGTACTCAGGGTGCTGGGTGCTCAGTACTCAGGGTGCTGGGTGCTCAGTGCTCAGGGTGCTTGGTGCTCAGTGCTCTGGGTGCTGGGTGCTCAGTGCTCAGAGTGCTGGGTGCTCAGTGCTCAGGGTGCTGGGTGCTCAGTGATCGGGGTGATGGGTGCTGAGTGCTCAGGGTGCTGAGTGCTCAGTGCTCGGGGTGCTCGGTGCTCAGTGCTCAGGGTGCTGAGTGCTCAGTACTCAGGGTGCTGGGTGCTCAGTATTCAGGGTGCTTGGTGCTCAGTACTCAGGGTGCTGGGTGCTCAGTGCTCGGGGTGCTCGGTGATCAGTACTCAGGGTGCTGGGTGCTCAGTACTCAGGGTGCTGGGTGTTCAGTGCTCAGGGTGCTGGGTGCTCAGTGCTCAGGGTGCTGGCTGCTCAGTACTCAGTGCTCGGGGTCCTGGGTGCTCCGAGCTCGGGGTGATCTGTTCTCAGTACTCAGGGTGCTGGGTGCTCAGTGCTCGGGGTGCTGGGTGCTCAGTACTCGGGGTGCTCAGTACTCAGGGTACTGGGTGCTCAGTACTCAGTGTGCTGGGTGCTCAGAGCTCGGGGTGCTCGGTGCTCAGTACTCGGGGTGCTGGGTGCTCAGTGCTCAGGGTGCTGGGTGCTCAGTGCTCGGAGTGCTGGGTGCTCAGTGCTGAGGGTGCTGGCTGCTCAGTGCTCAGGGTGCTGGGTGCTCAGTACTCAGGGTGCTAGGTGCTCAGTACTCAGGGTGCTCAGTGCTCAGTACTCAGCGTGCTGGGTGCTCAGTGCTCAGGGTCCTCGGTGCTCAGTACTCACGGTGTTCAGTGCTCAGTACTCAGCGTGCTTTGTGCTCAGTGCTCAGGGTGCTGGGTGCTCAGTACTCAGGGTGCTGGGTGCTCAGTATTCAGGGTGCTGGGTGCTCAGTACTCAGGGTGCTGGGTGCTCAGTGCTCGGGGTGCTCGGTGATCAGTACTCAGGGTGCTGGGTGCTCATTACTCAGGGTGCTGGGTGCTCTGTGCTCAGGGTGCTGGGTGCTCAGTGCTCGGGGTGCTCGGTGATCAGTACTCAGGGTGCTGGGTGCTCTGTGCTCAGGGTGCTGAGTACTCAGTACTCAGGGTGCTGGGTGCTCAGTGCTCGGGGTGCTGGGTGCTCAGTGCTCAGGGTGCTGGGTGCTCAGTACTCAGGGTGCTGGGTGCTCATTACTCAGGGTGCTGGGTGCTCAGTGCTCAGGGTGCTGGGTGCTCAGTCCTCAGGGTGCTGGGTGCTCAGTACTCAGGGTGTTCGGTGCTTAGTACTCAGGGTGCTCCGTGCTCAGTACTCAGGGTGCTGGTTGCTCAGTGCTCGGGGTGCTCGGTGCTCAGTACTCACGGTGCTGGGTGCTCAGTACTCAGGGTGCTGGGTGCTCCTTACTCAGGGTGCTGGGTGCTCAGTACTCAGGGTGCTGGGTGCTCAGTACTCAGGGTGCTGGGTGCTCAGTGCTCAGGGTGCTGGGTGCTCAGTACTCAGGGTGCTGGGTGCTCAGTACACAGGGTGCTCGGTGCTCAGTACTCAGGGTGCTGGGTGCTCAGTGCTCAGGGTGCTTTGTACTCAGTACTCAGGGTTCTGGGTGCTCAGTACTCAGGGTGCTGGGTGCTCAGTGCTCAGGGTGCTGGGTGCTCAGTGCTCAGGGTGCTGTGTGCTCAGTACTCAGGGTGCTGGGTGCTCAGTGCTCAGGGTGATCGGTGCTCAGTACTCAGGGTGCTCAGTGCTCAGGGTGCTGGGTGCTCAGTACTCAGGGTGCTCAGTGCTCAGGGTGCTGGGTGCTCAGGGTGCGTGGTGCTCAGTGCTCGGGATGCTGGGTGCTCAGTGCTCAGTGCTCAGGGTGCTGGGTGCTCAGTGCTCAGGGTGCTGTGTGCTCAGTGCTCAGTACTCAGCGTGCTGGGTGCTCAGTGCTCAGAGTGTTGGGTGCTCAGTACTCAGGGTGCTGGGTGCTCAGTGCTCAGTGCTCAGGGTGCTCAGTGCTCAGGGTGCTCAGTGCTCTGGGTGCTGGGTGCTCAGGGTGCTGGGTGCTCAGTGCTCGGGGTGCTGGGTGCTCAGTGCTCAGTGCTCAGGGTGCTGGGTGCTCAGTGCTCAGTGCTCAGGTTGCTGGGTGTTCAGTACTCAGGGTGCTGGGTGCTTAGTGCTCGAGGTGCTCGGTGCTCAGTACTCAAGGTGCTGGGTGCTCAGTGCTCAGGGTGCTGGGTGCTCAGTACTAGGGGTTCTCCGTGCTCATGGTGCTGGGTGCTCAGTGCTCAGGGTGATCGGTGCTCAGTACTCAGGGTGCTCAGTACTCAGGGTGCTGTGTGCTCAGTGCTCAGGGTGCTGGGTGCTCAGTACTCAGGGTGCTCAGTGCTCAGGGTGCTGGGTGCTCAGGGTGCCTGGTGCTCAGTGCTCAGGATGCTGGGTGCTCAGTGCTCAGTGCTCAGGGTGCTGGGTGCTCAGTGCTCAGGGTGCTGTGTGCTCAGTGCTCAGTACTCAGCGTGCTGGGTGCTCAGTGCTCAGAGTGTTGGGTGCTCAGTACTCAGGGTGCTGGGTGCTCAGTGCTCAGTGCTCAGGGTGCTCAGTGCTCAGGGTGCTCAGTGCTCTGGGTGCTGGGTGCTCAGGGTGCTGGGTGCTCAGTGCTCGGGGTGCTGGGTGCTCAGTGCTCAGTGCTCAGGGTGCTGGGTGCTCAGTGCTCAGGGTGCTGGGTGCTCAGTGCTCAGGGTGCTGTGTGCTCAGTACTCAGGGTGCTGGGTGCTCAGTGCTCAGGGTGATCGGTGCTCAGTACTCAGGGTGCTCAGTACTCAGGGTGCTGTGTGCTCAGTGCTCAGGGTGCTGGGTGCTCAGTACTCAGGGTGCTCAGTGCTCAGGGTGCTGGGTGCTCAGGGTGCGTGGTGCTCAGTGCTCGGGATGCTGGGTGCTCAGTGCTCAGTGCTCAGGGTGCTGGGTGCTCAGTGCTCAGGGTGCTGTGTGCTCAGTGCTCAGTACTCAGCGTGCTGGGTGCTCAGTGCTCAGAGTGTTGGGTGCTCAGTACTCAGGGTGCTGGGTGCTCAGTGCTCAGTGCTCAGGGTGCTCAGTGCTCAGGGTGCTCAGTGCTCTGGGTGCTGGGTGCTCAGGGTGCTGGGTGCTCAGTGCTCGGGGTGCTGGGTGCTCAGTGCTCAGTGCTCAGGGTGCTGGGTGCTCAGTGCTCAGTGCTCAGGTTGCTGGGTGTTCAGTACTCAGGGTGCTGGGTGCTTAGTGCTCGAGGTGCTCGGTGCTCAGTACTCAAGGTGCTGGGTGCTCAGTGCTCAGGGTGCTGGGTGCTCAGTACTAGGGGTTCTCCGTGCTCATGGTGCTGGGTGCTCAGTGCTCAGGGTGATCGGTGCTCAGTACTCAGGGTGCTCAGTACTCAGGGTGCTGTGTGCTCAGTGCTCAGGGTGCTGGGTGCTCAGTACTCAGGGTGCTCAGTGCTCAGGGTGCTGGGTGCTCAGGGTGCCTGGTGCTCAGTGCTCGGGATGCTGGGTGCTCAGTGCTCAGTGCTCAGGGTGCTGGGTGCTCAGTGCTCAGGGTGCTGTGTGCTCAGTGCTCAGTACTCAGCGTGCTGGGTGCTCAGTGCTCAGAGTGTTGGGTGCTCAGTACTCAGGGTGCTGGGTGCTCAGTGCTCAGTGCTCAGGGTGCTCAGTGCTCAGGGTGCTCAGTGCTCTGGGTGCTGGGTGCTCAGGGTGCTGGGTGCTCAGTGCTCGGGGTGCTGGGTGCTCAGTGCTCAGTGCTCAGGGTGCTGGGTGCTCAGTGCTCAGTGCTCAGGTTGCTGGGTGTTCAGTACTCAGGGTGCTGGGTGCTTAGTGCTCGAGGTGCTCGGTGCTCACTACTCAAGGTGCTGGGTGCTCAGTGCTCAGGGTGCTGGGTGCTCAGTACTAGGGGTTCTCCGTGCTCATGGTGCTTGGTGCTCAGTGCTCGGGGTGCTGGGTGCTGAGTGCTCAGGGTGCTGGGTGCTCAGTACTCAGGGTGCTGGGTGCTCAGTGCTCAGGGTGCTGGGTGCTCAGTACTCAGCGTGCTGGGTGCTCAGTACTCAGGGTGTTGGGTGCTCAGTGCTCAGGGTGCTGGGTGCTCAGTGCTCAGGGTGCTGGGTGCTCAGTGATCGGGGTGCTGGGTGCTCAGTACTCAGGGTGCTCAGTGCTCGGTTAGCTCGGTGCTCAGTACTCAGGGTGCTGGGTGCTCAGTACTCAGTGCTCGGGGTCCTGGGTGCTCCATGCTCGGGGTGCTGGGTGCTCAGTGCTCTGGGTGCTGGGTGCTCAGTACTCAGGGTGCTGGGTGCTCAGTACTCAGGGTGCTGGGTGCTCAGTGCTCAGGGTGCTGTGTGCTCAGTACTCAGGGTGCTGGGTGCTCAGTACTCAGGGTGCTCGGTGCTCAGTACTCAGGGTGCTGGGTCCTCAGTGCTCAGGGTGCTGGGTACTCAGTACTCAGGGTGCTGGGTGCTCAGTACTCAGGGTGCTGGGTGCTCAGTGCTCAGGGTGCTGGGTGCTCAGTGCTCAGGGTGCTGGGTGCTCAGTACTCAGGGTGCTGGGGGCTCAGTGCTCAGGGTGATCGGTGCTCAGAACTCAGGGTGCTCAGTACTCAGGGTGCTGGGTGCTCAGTGCTCAGGGTGCTGGGTGCTCAGTACTCAGGGTGCTGGGTGCTCAGTGCTCGGGGTGCTGGGTGCTCAGTGCTCAGGGTGATCGGTGCTCAGTACTCAGGGTGCTGGGTGCTCAGTGCTCAGGGTGCTGGGTGCTCAGTCCTCAGGGTGCTCAGTGCTCAGGGTGCTGGGTGCTCAGTACTCATGGTGCTGGGTGCTCAGTACTCAGGGGGCTGGGTGCTCAGTGCTCAGTGTGCTGGGTGCTCAGTGCTCAGGGCGCTGGGTGCTCAGTGCTCGGGGTGCTGGGTGCTCAGTGCTCGGGGTGCTGGGTGGTCAGTGCTCAGTGCTCAAGGTGCTGGGTCCTCAGTGCTCAGTGCTCAGGGTGCTGGGTGCTCAGTACTCAGGGTGCTGGGTGCTCAGTACTCAGGGTGCTGGGTGCTCAGTTCTCAGGGTGCTGGGTGATCAGTACTCGGGGTGTTGGGTGCTCAGTACTCAGGGTGCTCAGTGCTCAGTACTCGGGGTGCTGGGTGCTCAGTGCTCAGTGTGCTCAGTGCTCAGTGCTCAGGGTGCTGGGTTCTCAACGCTCGGGGCGCTGGGTGCTCAGTGCTCGGGGTGCTGGGTGCTCTGTACTCAGGGTGCTGTGTGCTCAGTGCTCAGTACTCAGCGTGCTGGGTGCTCAGTGCTCAGAGTGTTGGGTGCTCAGTACTCAGGGTGCTGGGTGCTCAGTGCTCAGTGCTGAGGGTGCTCAGTGCTCAGGGTGCTCAGTGCTCAGGGTCCTGGGTGCTCAGGGTGCTGGGTGCTCAGTGCTCGGGGTGCTGGGTGCTCAGTTCTCAGTGCTCAGGGTGCTGTGTGCTCAGTGCTCAGTGCTCAGGGTCCTGGGTGTTCAGTACTCAGGGTGCTCGGTGCTCAGTGCTCAGGGTGCTAGGTGCTCAGTACTCAGGGTTCTGGGTGCTCAGTGCTCGGGGTGCTGGGTGCTCAGTACTCAGGGTGCTGGGTGCTCAGTACTCAGGGTGCTGGGTGCTCAGTGCTCAGGGTGCTGGGTGCTCAGTACTCAGGGTGCTCGGTGCTCAGTACTCAGGGTGCTCGGTGCTCAGTACTCAGGGTGCTGGGTGCTCAGTACTCAGGGTGCTGGGTGCTCAGTACTCAGGGTGCTGGGTGCTCAGTGCTCAGGGTGCTGGGTGCTCAGTGCTCTGGGTGCTGGGTGCTCAGTGCTCAGAGTGCTGGGTGCTCAGTGCTCAGGGTGCTGGGTGCTCAGTGATCGGGGTGATGGGTGCTGAGCGCTCAGGGTGCTGAGTGCTCAGTGCTCGGGGTGCTCGGTGCTCAGTGCTTAGGGTCCTGGGTGCTCAGTACTCAGGGTGCGGGGTGCTTAGTAATCAGGGTGCTCAGTGCTCAGTACACAGGGTGCTGGGTGCTCAGTGCTCGGGGTGCTGGGTGCTCAGTGCTCAGTACTCAGGGTGCTGGGTGCTCAGTGCTCAGGGTGCTGAGTGCTCAGTACTCAGGGTGCTGGGTGCTCAGTATTCAGGGTGCTGGGTGCTCAGTACTCAGGGTGCTGGGTGCTCAGTGCTCGGGGTGCTCGGTGATCAGTACTCAGGGTGCTGGGTGCTCAGTACTCAGGGTGCTGGGTGTTCAGTGCTCAGGGTGCTGGGTGCTCAGTGCTCAGGGTGCTGGGTGCTCAGTGCTCGGGGAGCTCGGTGATCAGTACTCAGGGTGCTGGGTGCTCAGTACTCAGGGTGCTGGGTGTTCAGTGCTCAGGGTGCTGGGTGCTCAGTGCTCAGGGTGCTGTGAGCTCAGTACTCAGGGTGCTGGGTGCTCAGTGCTCAGGGTGATCGGTGCTCAGTACTCAGGGTGCTCAGTACTCAGGGTGCTGTGTGCTCAGTGCTCAGGGTGCTGGGTGCTCAGTACTCAGGGTGCTCAGTGCTCAGGGTGCTGGGTGCTCAGGGTGCCTGGTGCTCAGTGCTCGGGATGCTGGGTGCTCAGTGCTCAGTGCTCAGGGTGCTGGGTGCTCAGTGCTCAGGGTGCTGTGTGCTCAGTGCTCAGTACTCAGCGTGCTGGGTGCTCAGTGCTCAGAGTGTTGGGTGCTCAGTACTCAGGGTGCTGGGTGCTCAGTGCTCAGTGCTCAGGGTGCTCAGTGCTCAGGGTGCTCAGTGCTCTGGGTGCTGGGTGCTCAGGGTGCTGGGTGCTCAGTGCTCGGGGTGCTGGGTGCTCAGTGATCAGTGCTCAGGGTGCTGGGTGCTCAGTGCTCAGTGCTCAGGTTGCTGGGTGTTCAGTACTCAGGGTGCTCGGTGCTCAGTGCTCAGGGTGCTAGGTGCTCAGTACTCAGGGTGCTGGGTGCTCAGTGCTCGGGGTGCTGGGTGCTCAGAGCTCAGGGTGATCAGTGCTCAGTACTCAGTGTGCTGGGTGCTCAGTACTCAGGGTGCTGGGTGCTCAGTGCTCAGGGTGCTGGGTGCTCAGTACTCAGGGTGCTGGGTGCTCAGTACTCAGGGTGCTCCGTGCTCAGTACTCAGGGTGCTGGGTGCTCAGTGCTCAGGGTGCTTTGTACTCAGTACTCAGGGTTCTGGGTGCTCAGTACTCAGGGTGCTGGGTGCTCAATGCTCAGGGTGCTGGGTGCTCAGTGCTCAGGGTGCTGGGTGCTCAGTACTCAGTGTGCTGGGTGCTCAGTGCTCAGGGTGATCGGTGCTCAGTACTCAGGGTGCTCAGTACTCAGGGTGCTGGGTGCTCAGTACTCAGGGTGCTGGGTGCTCAGCGCTCAGGGTGCTGGGTGCTCAGTGCTCTGGGTGCTGGGTGCTCAGTGCTCAGGGTGCTGGGTGCTCAGTGCTCAGGGTGCTGGGTGCTCAGTGATCGGGGTGATGGGTGCTGAGTGCTCAGGGTGCTGGGTGCTCAGTGCTCGGGGTGCTCGGTGCTCAGTGCTCAGGGTCCTGGGTGCTCAGTACTCAGGGTGCTAGGTGCTTAGTAATCAGGGTTCTCAGTGCTCAGTACACAGGGTGCTGGGTGCTCAGTGCTCGGGGTGCTGGGTGCTCAGTGCTCAGTACTCAGGGTGCTGGGTGCTCAGTTCTCAGGGTGCTGAGTGCTCAGTACTCAGCGTGCTGGGTGCTCAGTACTCAGGGTGCTGGGTGCTCAGTGCTCAGGGTGCTGGGTGCTCAGTGCTCAGGGTGCTGGGTGCTCAGTGCTCGGGGAGCTCGGTGCTCAGTACACCGGGTGCTGGGTGTTCAGTACTCAGTGCTCGGGGTCCTGGGTGCTCCGTGCTCGGGGTGCTGGGTGCTCAGTACTCAGGGTGCTGGGTGCTCATTCTCGGGGTGCTGGGTGCTCAGTGCTCGGGGTGCTGGGTGCTCAGTACTCAGGGTGCTGGGGGCTCAGTACTCAGGGTGCTGGGTGCTCAGTACTCAGGGTGCTCGGTTCTCAGTTCTCAGGGTGCTGGGTGCTCAGTGCTCGGGGTGCTGGGTGCTCAGTACTCGGGGTGCTCAGTACTCAGGGTACTGGGTGCTCAGTACTCAGGGTGCTGGGTGCTCAGTGCTCGGGGTGCTCGGTGCTCAGTACTCGGGGTGCTGGGTGCTCAGTACTCGGGGTGCTGGGTGCTCAGTGCTCAGGGTGCTGGGTGCTCAGTGCTCGGGGTGCTGGGTGCTCAGTGCTGAGGGTGCTGGCTGCTCAGTGCTCAGTGTGCTGGGTGCTCAGTACTCAGGGTGCTAGGTGCTCAGTACTCATTGTGCTCAGTGCTCAGTACTCAGCGTGCTGGGTGCTCAGTGCTCAGGGTCCTCGGTGCTCAGTACTAAGGGTGCTCAGTGCTCAGTACTCAGCGTGCTTTGTGCTCAGTGCTCAGGGTGCTGGGTGCTCAGTACTCAGGGTGCTGGGTGCTCAGTACTCAGGGTGCTGGGTGCTCAGTACTCAGGGTGCTGGGTGCTCAGTGCTCGGGGTGCTCGGTGATCAGTACTCAGGGTGCTGGGTGCTCAGTGCTCAGGGTGCTGAGTACTCAGTACTCAGGGTGCTGGGTGCTCAGTGCTCAGGGTGCTGGGTGCTCAGTGCTCAGGGTGCTGGGTGCTCAGTGCTCGGGGTGCTGGGTGCTCAGTGCTCAGGGTGCTGGGTGCTCAGTGCTCGGGGTGCTGGGTGCTCAGTGCTCAGGGTGCTGGGTGCTCAGTACTCAGGGTGCTGGGGGCACAGTACTCAGGGTGCTGGGTGCTCATTGTTCAGGGTGCTGGGTGCTCAGTCCTCAGGGTGCTGTGTGCTCAGTACTCAGGGTGTTCGGTGCTCAGTACTCAGGGTGATCAGTGCTCAGTACTCAGGGTGCTGGTTGCTCAGTGCTTGGGGTGCTCGGTGCTCAGTCCTCAGGGTGCTGGGTGCTCAGTACTCAGGGTGCTGGGTGCTCAGTACTCTGGGTGCTGGGTGCTCAGTACTCAGGGTGCTGGGTGCTCAGTACTCAGGGTGCTGGGTGCTCAGTGCTCAGGGTGCTGGGTGCTCAGTACTCAGGATGCTTGGTGCTCAGTACTTAGTGTGCTCGGTGCTCAGTACTCAGGGTGCTGGGTGCTCAGTGCTCAGGGTGCTTTGTACTCAGTACTCAGGGTTCTGGGTGCTCAGTACTCAGGGTGCTGGGTGCTCAGTGCTCAGGGTGCTGGGTGCTCAGTACTCAGGGTGCTGGGTGCTCAGTGCTCAGGGTGATCGGTGCTCAGTACTCAGGGTGCTCAGTACTCAGGGTGCTGGGTGCTCAGTGCTCAGGGTGCTGGGTGCTCAGTACTCAGGGTGCTGGGTGCTCAGTGCTCGGGGTGCTGGGTGCTCAGTACTCAGGGTGCTGGGTGCTCAGTACTCAGGGTGCTGGGTGCTCAGTACTCAGGGTGCTGGGTGCTCAGTACTCAGGGTGCTGGGTGCTCAGTGCTCAGGGTGCTGGGTGCTCAGTACTCAGGATGCTTGGTGCTCAGTACTTAGTGTGCTCGGTGCTCAGTACTCAGGGTGCTGGTTGCTCAGTGCTCAGGGTGCTTTGTACTCAGTACTCAGGGTTCTGGGTGCTCAGTACTCAGGGTGCTGGGTGCTCAGTGCTCAGGGTGCTGGGTGCTCAGTACTCAGGGTGCTGGGTGCTCAGTGCTCAGGGTGATCGGTGCTCAGTACTCAGGGTGCTCAGTACTCAGGGTGCTGGGTGCTCAGTGCTCAGGGTGCTGGGTGCTCAGTACTCAGGGTGCTGGATGCTCAGTGCTCGGGGTGCTGGGTGCTCAGTGCTCAGGGTGCTCAGTGCTCAGGGTGCTGGGTGCTCAGTGCTCGGGGTGCTCGGTGCTCAGGGTGCTGGGTGCTCAGTCCTCAGGGTGCTCAGTGCTCAGGGTGCTGGGTGCTCAGTGCTCGGGGTGCTCGGTGCTCAGTACTCAGGGTGCTGGGTGCTCAGTACTCATGGTGCTGGGTGCTCATTACTCAGGGGGCTGGGTGCTCAGTGCTCAGGGTGCCGGGTGCTCAGTGCTCAGGGCGCTAGGTGCTCAGTGCTCGGGGTGCTGGGTGCTCAGTGCTCGGGGTGCTGGGTGGTCAGTGCTCAGTGCTCAGGGTGCTGGGTGCTCAGTACTCAGGGTGCTGGGTGCTCAGTACTCAGGGTGCTGGGTGCTCAGTACTCAGGGTGCTGGGTGCTCAGTGATCAGGGTGCTGGGTGCTCAGTACTCTGGGTGTTGGGTGCTCAGTACTCAGGGTGCTGGGTGCTCAGTGCTCGGGGTGCTCGGTGCTCAGTACTCAAGGTGCTGGGTGCTCAGTGCTCAGGGTGCGGGGTGCTCAGTCCTCGGGGTGCTCCGTGCTCAGTGCTCAGGGGGCTGGGTGCTCAGTACTCAGGGTGCTCGGTGCTCAGTACTCAGGGTTCTCAGTGCTCAGGTTGCTGGGTGCTCAGTACTCAGGGTGCTCAGTGCTCAGTACTCGGGGTGCTGGGTGCTCAGTACTCAGGGTGCTCAGTGCTCAGTACTCGGTGTGCTGGGTGCTCAGTGCTCAGTGTGCTCAGTGCTCAGTGCTCGGGGTGCTGGGTGCTCAGTGCTCGGGGCGCTGGGTGCTCAGTGCTCGGGGTGCTGGGTGCTCAGTACTCAGGGTGCTGTGTGCTCAGTGCTCAGTACTCAGCGTGCTGGGTGCTCAGTGCTCAGAGTGTTGGGTGCTCAGTACTCAGGGTGCTGGGTGCTCAGTGCTCAGTGCTCAGGGTGCTCAGTGCTCAGGGTGCTCAGTGCTCAGGGTGCTGGGTGCTCAGGGTGCTGGGTGCTCAGTGCTCGGTGTGCTGGGTGCTCAGTGCTCAGTGCTCAGGGTGCTGGGTGCTCAGTGCTGAGTGCTCAGGGTGCTGGGTGTTCAGTACTCAGGGTGCTCGGTGCTCAGTGCTCAGGGTGCTGGGTGCTCAGTGCTCGGGGTGCTGGGTGCTCAGTGCTCGGGGTGCTGGGTGCTCAGTGCTCAGGGTGATCAGTGCTCAGTACTCAGGGTGCTGGGTTCTCATTGCTCTGGGTGCTGGGTGCTCAGTCCTCAGGGTGCTCAGTACTCAGGATGATCTGTGCTCAGTTCTCAGTACTCAGGGTGCTCAGTACTCAGGGTGCTGTGTGCTCAGTGCTCGGGGTGCTGGGTGCTCAGTACTCAGGGTGCTGGGTGCTCAGTACTCAGGGTGCTGGGTGCTCATTCTCGGGGTGCTGGGTGCTCAGTGCTCGGGGTGCTGGGTGCTCAGTACTCAGGGTGCTGGGGGCTCAGTACTCAGGGTGCTGGGTGCTCAGTACTCAGGGTGCTCGGTTCTCAGTTCTCAGGGTGCTGGGTGCTCAGTGCTCGGGGTGCTGGGTGCTCAGTACTCGGGGTGCTCAGTACTCAGGGTACTGGGTGCTCAGTACTCAGGGTGCTGGGTGCTCAGTGCTCGGGGTGCTCGGTGCTCAGTACTCGGGGTGCTGGGTGCTCAGTACTCGGGATGCTGGGTGCTCAGTGCTCAGGGTGCTGGGTGCTCAGTGCTCGGGGTGCTCGGTGCTCAGTACTCGGGGTGCTGGGTGCTCAGTACTCGGGGTGCTGGGTGCTCAGTGCTCAGGGTGCTGGGTGCTCAGTGCTCGGGGTGCTGGGTGCTCAGTGCTGAGGGTGCTGGCTGCTCAGTGCTCAGTGTGCTGGGTGCTCAGTACTCAGGGTGCTAGGTGCTCAGTACTCATTGTGCTCAGTGCTCAGTACTCAGCGTGCTGGGTGCTCAGTGCTCAGGGTCCTCGGTGCTCAGTACTAAGGGTGCTCAGTGCTCAGTACTCAGCGTGCTTTGTGCTCAGTGCTCAGGGTGCTGGGTGCTCAGTACTCAGGGTGCTGGGTGCTCAGTACTCAGGGTGCTGGGTGCTCAGTACTCAGGGTGCTGGGTGCTCAGTGCTCGGGGTGCTCGGTGATCAGTACTCAGGGTGCTGGGTGCTCAGTGCTCAGGGTGCTGAGTACTCAGTACTCAGGGTGCTGGGTGCTCAGTGCTCAGGGTGCTGGGTGCTCAGTGCTCAGGGTGCTGGGTGCTCAGTGCTCGGGGTGCTGGGTGCTCAGTGCTCAGGGTGCTGGGTGCTCAGTGCTCGGGGTGCTGGGTGCTCAGTGCTCAGGGTGCTGGGTGCTCAGTACTCAGGGTGCTGGGGGCACAGTACTCAGGGTGCTGGGTGCTCATTGTTCAGGGTGCTGGGTGCTCAGTCCTCAGGGTGCTGTGTGCTCAGTACTCAGGGTGTTCGGTGCTCAGTACTCAGGGTGATCAGTGCTCAGTACTCAGGGTGCTGGTTGCTCAGTGCTTGGGGTGCTCGGTGCTCAGTCCTCAGGGTGCTGGGTGCTCAGTACTCAGGGTGCTGGGTGCTCAGTACTCTGGGTGCTGGGTGCTCAGTACTCAGGGTGCTGGGTGCTCAGTACTCAGGGTGCTGGGTGCTCAGTGCTCAGGGTGCTGGGTGCTCAGTACTCAGGATGCTTGGTGCTCAGTACTTAGTGTGCTCGGTGCTCAGTACTCAGGGTGCTGGGTGCTCAGTGCTCAGGGTGCTTTGTACTCAGTACTCAGGGTTCTGGGTGCTCAGTACTCAGGGTGCTGGGTGCTCAGTGCTCAGGGTGCTGGGTGCTCAGTACTCAGGGTGCTGGGTGCTCAGTGCTCAGGGTGATCGGTGCTCAGTACTCAGGGTGCTCAGTACTCAGGGTGCTGGGTGCTCAGTGCTCAGGGTGCTGGGTGCTCAGTACTCAGGGTGCTGGGTGCTCAGTGCTCGGGGTGCTGGGTGCTCAGTACTCAGGGTGCTGGGTGCTCAGTACTCAGGGTGCTGGGTGCTCAGTACTCAGGGTGCTGGGTGCTCAGTACTCAGGGTGCTGGGTGCTCAGTGCTCAGGGTGCTGGGTGCTCAGTACTCAGGATGCTTGGTGCTCAGTACTTAGTGTGCTCGGTGCTCAGTACTCAGGGTGCTGGGTGCTCAGTGCTCAGGGTGCTTTGTACTCAGTACTCAGGGTTCTGGGTGCTCAGTACTCAGGGTGCTGGGTGCTCAGTGCTCAGGGTGCTGGGTGCTCAGTACTCAGGGTGCTGGGTGCTCAGTGCTCAGGGTGATCGGTGCTCAGTACTCAGGGTGCTCAGTACTCAGGGTGCTGGGTGCTCAGTGCTCAGGGTGCTGGGTGCTCAGTACTCAGGGTGCTGGGTGCTCAGTGCTCGGGGTGCTGGGTGCTCAGTGCTCAGGGTGCTCAGTGCTCAGGGTGCTGGGTGCTCAGTGCTCGGGGTGCTCGGTGCTCAGGGTGCTGGGTGCTCAGTCCTCAGGGTGCTCAGTGCTCAGGGTGCTGGGTGCTCAGTGCTCGGGGTGCTCGGTGCTCAGTACTCAGGGTGCTGGGTGCTCAGTACTCATGGTGCTGGGTGCTCAGTACTCAGGGGGCTGGGTGCTCAGTGCTCAGGGTGCCGGGTGCTCAGTGCTCAGGGCGCTAGGTGCTCAGTGCTCGGGGTGCTGGGTGCTCAGTGCTCGGGGTGCTGGGTGGTCAGTGCTCAGTGCTCAGGGTGCTGGGTGCTCAGTACTCAGGGTGCTGGGTGCTCAGTACTCAGGGTGCTGGGTGCTCAGTACTCAGGGTGCTGGGTGCTCAGTGATCAGGGTGCTGGGTGCTCAGTACTCTGGGTGTTGGGTGCTCAGTACTCAGGGTGCTGGGTGCTCAGTGCTCGGGGTGCTCGGTGCTCAGTACTCAAGGTGCTGGGTGCTCAGTGCTCAGGGTGCGGGGTGCTCAGTCCTCGGGGTGCTCCGTGCTCAGTGCTCAGGGGGCTGGGTGCTCAGTACTCAGGGTGCTCGGTGCTCAGTACTCAGGGTTCTCAGTGCTCAGGTTGCTGGGTGCTCAGTACTCAGGGTGCTCAGTGCTCAGTACTCGGGGTGCTGGGTGCTCAGTACTCAGGGTGCTCAGTGCTCAGTACTCGGTGTGCTGGGTGCTCAGTGCTCAGTGTGCTCAGTGCTCAGTGCTCGGGGTGCTGGGTGCTCAGTGCTCGGGGCGCTGGGTGCTCAGTGCTCGGGGTGCTGGGTGCTCAGTACTCAGGGTGCTGTGTGCTCAGTGCTCAGTACTCAGCGTGCTGGGTGCTCAGTGCTCAGAGTGTTGGGTGCTCAGTACTCAGGGTGCTGGGTGCTCAGTGCTCAGTGCTCAGGGTGCTCAGTGCTCAGGGTGCTCAGTGCTCAGGGTGCTGGGTGCTCAGGGTGCTGGGTGCTCAGTGCTCGGTGTGCTGGGTGCTCAGTGCTCAGTGCTCAGGGTGCTGGGTGCTCAGTGCTGAGTGCTCAGGGTGCTGGGTGTTCAGTACTCAGGGTGCTCGGTGCTCAGTGCTCAGGGTGCTGGGTGCTCAGTGCTCGGGGTGCTGGGTGCTCAGTGCTCGGGGTGCTGGGTGCTCAGTGCTCAGGGTGATCAGTGCTCAGTACTCAGGGTGCTGGGTTCTCATTGCTCTGGGTGCTGGGTGCTCAGTCCTCAGGGTGCTCAGTACTCAGGATGATCTGTGCTCAGTTCTCAGTACTCAGGGTGCTCAGTACTCAGGGTGCTGTGTGCTCAGTGCTCGGGGTGCTGGGTGCTCAGTACTCAGGGTGCTGGGTGCTCAGTACTCGGGGTGCTGGGTGCTCAGTACTCAGGGTGCTGGGTGCTCAGTGCTCGGGGTGCTGGGTGCTCAGTACTCAGGGTGCTGGGTGCTCAGTGCTCAGGGTGCTGGGTGCTCAGTCCTCCGGGTGCTCAGTGCTCAGGGTGCTGGGTGCTCATTGCTCATTGTGCTCGGTGCTCAGTACTCAGGGTGCTGAGTGCTCAGTACTCAGGGTGCTGGGTGCTCAGTACTCAGGTTGCTGGTTGCTCTGTACACAGTGTGCTGGGTGCTCAGTGCTCAGGGTGCAGGGTGCTCAGTGCTCGGGGTGCTGGGTGCTCAGGGCTGTGGTGCTGGGTGCTCAGTGCTCAGTGGTCAGGGTGCTGGGTGCTCAGTGCTCAGTGCTCAGGGTGCTGGTTGCTCAGTACTCAGGGTGCTGGGTGCTCAGTACTCAGGGTGCTGGGTGCTCAGTGCTCAGGGTGCTCTGTGCTCAGTACTCAGGGTGCTGGGTGCTCCGTGCTTGGGGTGCTGCGTGCTCAGTGCTCAGGGAGCTGGGTGCTCAGTGCTCAGGGTGCTGGTTGCTCAGTACTCAGGGTGCTGGGTGCTCAGTGCTCGTTGTGCTCGGTGCTCAGTACTCAAGGTGCTGGGTGCTCAGTGCTCAGGGTGCTTGGTGCTCAGTCCTCGGGGTGCTCCGTGCTCAGTGATCAGGGTGCTGGCTGCTCAGTACTCAGGGTGCTCGGTGCTCAGTACTCAGGGTTTTCAGTGCTCAGTACTCAGGGTGCTGGGTGCTCAGTGCTCAGGGTGCTGGGTGCTCAGTACTCAGGGTGCTCAGTGCTCAGTACTCGGGGTGCTTGGTGCTCAGTACTCAGGGTGCTCAGTGCTCAGTACTCGGGGTGCTGGGTGCTCAGTGCTCAGGGTGCTGAGTGCTCAGTGCTCGGGGCGCTGGGTGCTCAGTGCTCGGGGTGCTGGGTGCTCAGTACTCGGGGTGCTGGGTGCTCAGTGCTCAGGGTGCTCAGTGCTCAGTACTCAGTGCTCAGGGTGCTCAGTGCTCAGTGCTCAGGGTGCTGGGTGTTCAGTACTCAGGGTGCTGGGTGCTCAGTACTCAGGGTGCTGGGTGCTCAGTGCTCAGGGTGCTGGGAGCTCAGTAGTCTGGGTGTTGGGTGCTCAGTACTCAGGGTGCTGGGTGCTCCGTGCTCAGGGTGCTGGGTGCTCAGTGCTCAGGGTTCTGGGTGCTCAGTGCTCAGGGTGCTGGGTGCTCAGTACTCAGGGTGCTGGGTGCTTAGTGCTCGAGGTGCTCGGTGCTCAGTACTCAAGGTGCTGGGTGCTCAGTGCTCAGGGTGCTGGGTGCTCAGTACTCGGGGATCTCCGTGCTCATGGTGCTGGGTGCTCAGTGCTCAGGGTGCTGGGTGCTCAGTGCTCGGGGTGCTGGGTGCTGAGTGCTCAGGGTGCTAGGTGCTCAGTGCTCGGGGTGCTCGGTGCTCAGTGCTCAGGGTGCTGGGTGCTCAGTACTCAGGGTGCTGGGTGCTTACTACTCAGGGTGCTCAGTGCTCAGTACACAGGGTGCTGGGTGCTCAGTGCTCGGGGTGCTGGGTGCTCAGTGCTCAGTACTCAGGGTGCTGGGTGCTCAGTGCTCAGGGTGCTGGGTGCTCAGTACTCAGCGTGCTGGGAGCTCAGTACTCAGGGTGCTGGCAGCTCAGTGCTCAGGGTGCTGGGTGCTCAGTGCTCAGGGTGCTGGGTGCTCAGTGATCGGGGTGCTGGGTGCTCAGTACTCAGGGTGCTCAGTGCTCGGTTAGCTCGGTGCTCAGTACTCAGGGTGCTGGGTGCTCAGTGCTGAGTGCTCAGGGTGCTGGGTGTTCAGTACTCAGGGTGCTCGGTGCTCAGTGCTCAGGGTGCTGGGTGCTCAGTGCTCGGGGTGCTGGGTGCTCAGTGCTCGGGGTGCTGGGTGCTCAGTGCTCAGGGTGATCAGTGCTCAGTACTCAGGGTGCTGGGTTCTCATTGCTCTGGGTGCTGGGTGCTCAGTCCTCAGGGTGCTCAGTACTCAGGATGATCTGTGCTCAGTTCTCAGTACTCAGGGTGCTCAGTACTCAGGGTGCTGTGTGCTCAGTGCTCGGGGTGCTGGGTGCTCAGTACTCAGGGTGCTGGGTGCTCAGTACTCGGGGTGCTGGGTGCTCAGTACTCAGGGTGCTGGGTGCTCAGTGCTCGGGGTGCTGGGTGCTCAGTACTCAGGGTGCTGGGTGCTCAGTGCTCAGGGTGCTGGGTGCTCAGTCCTCCGGGTGCTCAGTGCTCAGGGTGCTGGGTGCTCATTGCTCATTGTGCTCGGTGCTCAGTACTCAGGGTGCTGAGTGCTCAGTACTCAGGGTGCTGGGTGCTCAGTACTCAGGTTGCTGGTTGCTCTGTACACAGTGTGCTGGGTGCTCAGTGCTCAGGGTGCAGGGTGCTCAGTGCTCGGGGTGCTGGGTGCTCAGGGCTGTGGTGCTGGGTGCTCAGTGCTCAGTGGTCAGGGTGCTGGGTGCTCAGTGCTCAGTGCTCAGGGTGCTGGTTGCTCAGTACTCAGGGTGCTGGGTGCTCAGTACTCAGGGTGCTGGGTGCTCAGTGCTCAGGGTGCTCTGTGCTCAGTACTCAGGGTGCTGGGTGCTCCGTGCTTGGGGTGCTGCGTGCTCAGTGCTCAGGGAGCTGGGTGCTCAGTGCTCAGGGTGCTGGTTGCTCAGTACTCAGGGTGCTGGGTGCTCAGTGCTCGTTGTGCTCGGTGCTCAGTACTCAAGGTGCTGGGTGCTCAGTGCTCAGGGTGCTTGGTGCTCAGTCCTCGGGGTGCTCCGTGCTCAGTGATCAGGGTGCTGGCTGCTCAGTACTCAGGGTGCTCGGTGCTCAGTACTCAGGGTTTTCAGTGCTCAGTACTCAGGGTGCTGGGTGCTCAGTGCTCAGGGTGCTGGGTGCTCAGTACTCAGGGTGCTCAGTGCTCAGTACTCGGGGTGCTTGGTGCTCAGTACTCAGGGTGCTCAGTGCTCAGTACTCGGGGTGCTGGGTGCTCAGTGCTCAGGGTGCTGAGTGCTCAGTGCTCGGGGCGCTGGGTGCTCAGTGCTCGGGGTGCTGGGTGCTCAGTACTCGGGGTGCTGGGTGCTCAGTGCTCAGGGTGCTCAGTGCTCAGTACTCAGTGCTCAGGGTGCTCAGTGCTCAGTGCTCAGGGTGCTGGGTGTTCAGTACTCAGGGTGCTGGGTGCTCAGTACTCAGGGTGCTGGGTGCTCAGTGCTCAGGGTGCTGGGAGCTCAGTAGTCTGGGTGTTGGGTGCTCAGTACTCAGGGTGCTGGGTGCTCCGTGCTCAGGGTGCTGGGTGCTCAGTGCTCAGGGTTCTGGGTGCTCAGTGCTCAGGGTGCTGGGTGCTCAGTACTCAGGGTGCTGGGTGCTTAGTGCTCGAGGTGCTCGGTGCTCAGTACTCAAGGTGCTGGGTGCTCAGTGCTCAGGGTGCTGGGTGCTCAGTACTCGGGGATCTCCGTGCTCATGGTGCTGGGTGCTCAGTGCTCAGGGTGCTGGGTGCTCAGTGCTCGGGGTGCTGGGTGCTGAGTGCTCAGGGTGCTAGGTGCTCAGTGCTCGGGGTGCTCGGTGCTCAGTGCTCGGGGTGCTGGGTGCTCAGTGCTCAGTACTCAGGGTGCTGGGTGCTCAGTGCTCAGGGTGCTGGGTGCTCAGTACTCAGCGTGCTGGGAGCTCAGTACTCAGGGTGCTGGCAGCTCAGTGCTCAGGGTGCTGGGTGCTCAGTGCTCAGGGTGCTGGGTGCTCAGTACTCAGGGTGCTGGGTGCTTACTACTCAGGGTGCTCAGTGCTCAGTACACAGGGTGCTGGGTGCTCAGTGCTCGGGGTGCTGGGTGCTCAGTGCTCAGTACTCAGGGTGCTGGGTGCTCAGTGCTCAGGGTGCTGGGTGCTCAGTACTCAGCGTGCTGGGAGCTCAGTACTCAGGGTGCTGGCAGCTCAGTGCTCAGGGTGCTGGGTGCTCAGTGCTCAGGGTGCTGGGTGCTCAGTGATCGGGGTGCTGGGTGCTCAGTACTCAGGGTGCTCAGTGCTCGGTTAGCTCGGTGCTCAGTACTCAGGGTGCTGGGTGCTCAGTACTCAGTGCTCGGGGTCCTGGGTGCTCCGTGCTCGGGGTGCTGGGTGCTCAGTGCTCTGGGTGCTGGGTGCTCAGTACTCAGGGTGCTGGGTGCTCAGTACTCAGGGTGCTGGGTGCTCAGTGCTCAGGGTGCTGTGTGCTCAGTACTCAGGGTGCTGGGTGCTCAGTACTCAGGGTGCTCGGTGCTCAGTACTCAGGGTGCTGGGTCCTCAGTGCTCAGGGTGCTGGGTACTCAGTACTCAGGGTGCTGGGTGCTCAGTACTCAGGGTGCTGGGTGCTCAGTGCTCAGGGTGCTGGGTGCTCAGTGCTCAGGGTGCTGGGTGCTCAGTACTCAGGGTGCTGGGTGCTCAGTGCTCAGGGTGATCGGTGCTCAGTACTCAGGGAGCTCAGTACTCAGGGTGCTGGGTGCTCAGTGCTCAGGGTGCTTGGTGCTCAGTACTCAGGGTGCTGGGTGCTCAGTGCTCAGGGTGCTGAGTACTCAGTACTCAGGGTGCTGGGTGCTCAGTGCTCAGGGTGCTGGGTGCTCAGTGCTCGGGGTGCTGGGTGCTCAGTGCTCGGGGTGCTGGGTGCTCAGTGCTCGGGGTGCTGGGTGCTCAGTGCTCAGGGTGATCGGTGCTCAGTACTCAGTGTGCTGGGTGCTCAGTGCTCAGGGTGCTGGGTGCTCAGTCCTCAGGGTGCTCAGTGCTCAGGGTGCTGGGTGCTCAGTACTCATGGTGCTGGGTGCTCAGTACTCAGGGGGCTGGTTGCTCAGTGCTCAGTGCTCAGTGTGCTGGGTGCTCAGTGCTCAGGGCGCTGGGTGCTCAGTGCTCGGGGTGCTGGGTGCTCAGTGCTCGGGGTGCTGGGTGGTCAGTGCTCAGTGCTCAAGGTGCTGGGTGCTCAGTGCTCAGTGCTCAGGGTGCTGGGTGCTCAGTACTCAGGGTGCTGGGTGCTCAGTACTCAGGGTGCTGGGTGCTCAGTTCTCAGGGTGCTGGGTGATCAGTACTCTGGGTGTTGGGTGCTCAGTACTCAGGGTTCTCAGTGCTCAGTACTCGGGGTGCTGGGTGCTCAGTGCTCAGTGTGCTCAGTGCTCAGTGCTCAGGGTGCTGGGTGCTCAGTGCTCGGGGCGCTGGGTGCTCAGTGCTCGGGGTGCTGGGTGCTCAGTACTCAGGGTGCTGTGTGCTCAGTGCTCAGTACTCAGCGTGCTGGGTGCTCAGTGCTCAGAGTGTTGGGTGCTCAGTACTCAGGGTGCTGGGTGCTCAGTGCTCAGTGCTGAGGGTGCACAGTGCTCAGGGTGCTCAGTGCTCAGGGTGCTGGGTGCTCAGGGTGCTGGGTGCTCAGTGCTCGGGGTGCTGGGTGCTCAGTTCTCAGTGCTCAGGGTGCTGGGTGCTCAGTGCTCGGGGTGCTGGGTGCTCAGTACTCAGGGTGCTGGGTGCTCAGTACTCAGGGTGCTGGGTGCTCAGTCCTCAGGGTGCTAAGTGCTCAGGGTGCTGGGTGCTCAGTGCTCAGGGTGCTGGGTGCTCTGTGCTCAGGGGGCTCGGTGCTCAGTGCTCAGGTTGCTGGGTGCTCAATACTCAGGGTGCTGGGTGCTCAGTACTCAGGGTGCTCAGTGCTCAGTAATCAGGGAGCTCAGTGTTCAGGGTGCTGGGTGCTCAGTGCTCGGGGTGCTGGGTACTCAGTCCTCAGGGTGCTGGGTGCTCAGTGCTCAGGGTGCTCGGTGCTCAGTGCTCAGGGTGCTGGGTGCTCAGTACTCACGGTGCTGGGTGCTCAGTGCTCGGGGTGCTGGGGGCTCAGTACTCAGGGTGCTGGGTGCTCAGTGCTCAGGGTGCTGGGTGCTCAGTGCTCAGGGTGCTCGGTGCTTAGTACTCATGGTGCTCGGTGCTCGGGGTGCTGGGTGCTCAGTGCTCGGTGTGCTGGGTGCTCAGTGCTCGGGGTGCTGGGTGCTGAGTGCTCGGTGTGCTGGGTGCTCAGTGCTCGGGGTGCTGGGTGCTCAGTGCTCGGGGTGCTGGGTGCTCAGTACTCAGGGTGCTCGGTGCTCAGTACTCAGGGTGCTGGGTGCTCAGTGCTCAGGGTGCTGGGTGCTCAGTACTCAGGAAGCTGGGTGCTCGGTGCTCAGTACACTGGGTGCTCAGTACTCAGGGTGCTGGGTGCTCAGTACTCAGGGTGCTCGGTGCTCAATACTCAGGGTGCTGGGTGCTCAGTTCTCGGGGTGCCGGGTGCTCATTAATCAGGGTGCTCAGTGCTCAGTACTCAGCGTGCTGGGTGCTCAGTGCTCAGGGTGCTCGGTGCTCAGTACTCAGGGTGCTCAGTGCTCAGTACTCAGTGTGCTGGGTGCTCAGTGCTCAGGGTGCTGGGTGCTCAGTACTCAGGGTGCTTTGTGCTTAGTACTCAGGGTGCTCGGTCCTCAGTGCTCAGGGTGCTGGGTGCTCAGTACTCAGGGTGCTGGGTGCTCAGTGGTCAGGGTGCTCAGTGCTCAGCACTCAGGGTGCTCGGTGCTCAGTGATCAGGGTGCTCAGTGCTCAGTACTCAGGGTGCTCAGTGCTCTGGGTGCTGGGTGCTCAGTGCTCAGGGTGCTGGGTGCTCAGTGCTCAGGGTGCTGGGTGCTCAGTACTCAGGGTGCTCAGTGCTCAGGGTGCTGGGTGCTCAGTGCTCGGGGTGCTGGGTACTCAGTGCTCAGTACACAGGGTGCTGAGTGCTCAGTGCTCGGGGTGCTGGGTGCTCAGTGCTCATTACTCAGAGTGCTCAGTGCTCAGGGTGCTGGGTGCTCAGTACTCAGGGTGCTGGGTGCTCAGTGCTCAGGGTGCTGGGTGCTCAGTACTCAGGGTGCTGGGTCCTCAGTGCTCAGGGTGCTGGGTGCTCAATGCTCAGGGTGCTCAGTACTCAGGGTGCTGTGTGTTCAGTGCTCAGGGTACTGGGTGCTCAGTACTCAGGGTGCTCGGTGCTTAGTACTCAGGGTGCTGGGTGCTCAGTACTCCGGGTGCTCATTGCTCAGGGTGCTGGGTGCTCAGTACTCAGGGTGCTGGGTGCTCAGTACTCAGGGTGTTCAGTGCTCAGTACTCAGGGTGCTCAGTGCTCAGGGTGCTGGGTGCTCAGTGCTCGGGGTGCTGGGTGCTCAGTGCTCACGGTGCTGTGTGCTCAGTACTCAGGGTGCTCAGTACTCAGGGTGCTTGGTGCTCAGTGCTCAGGGTGCTTGGTGCTCAGTGCTCAGGTTGCTGGGTGCTCAATACTCAGGGTGCTGGGTGCTCAGTACTCAGGGTGCTCTGTGCTCAGTACTCAGGGTGCTCAGTGCTCAGGGTGCTGGGTGCTCAGTGCTCGGGGTGCTGGGTGCTCAGTGCTCGGGGTGCTGGTTGCTCAGTACTCAGGGTGCTCGGTGCTCAGTACTCAGGGTGCTGGGTGCTCAGTGCTCAGGGTGCTGGGTGCTCAGTACTCAGGGTGCTGGGTGCTCTGTGCTCAGTACACTGGGTGCTCAGTACTCAGGGTGCTGGGTGCTCAGTACTCAGGGTGCTCGGTGCTCAATACTCAGGGTGCTGGGTGCTCAGTTCTCGGGGTGCTGGGTGCTCATTAATCAGGGTGCTGGGTGCTCAGTACTCAGGGTTCTCAGTGCTTGGGGTGCTGGGTGCTCAGTTCTCAGGGTGCTCAGTGCTTGGGGTGAAGGGTGCTCAGTACTCAGGGTGCTGGTTGCTCAGTGCTCAGGGTGCTGGGTGCTGAGTACTCAGGGTGCTGGGTGATCAGTACTCAGGGTGCTGTGTGCTCAGTGCTCGGGGTGCTGGGTGCTCAGTGCTCGGGTTGCTGGGTGCTTAGTGCTCGGGGTGCTGGGTGCTCAGTGCTCAGGGTGCTGGGTGCTCAGTGCTCAGGGTGCTGGGTGCTCAGTGCTCGGGGTGCTGGGTGCTCAGTGCTCGGTGTCCTCGGTGCTCAGTGCTCGGGGTGGTGGGTGCTCAGTACTCGGGGAGCTCAGTGCTCAGTACTCAGAGTGCTGGGTGCTCAGTGCTCAGGGTGCTGGGTGCTCAGTGCTCGGGGTGCTGGGTGCTCGGTGCTCAGGTTGCTGGGTGCTCAGTACTCGGGGTGCTGGGTGCTCAGTACTCAGGGTGCTGGGTGCTCATTGCTCGGGGTGCTGGGTCCTCAGTGCTACGGGTGCTGGGTGCTCAGTGCTCGGGGTGCTGGGTGCTCAGTGCTCGGGGCGCTGGGTGCTCAGTGCTCGGGGTGCTCGGTGCTCAGTACTCAGGGTGCTGGGTGCTCAGTGCTCAGGGTGCTCGGTGCTCAGTACTCAGGGTGCTGGGTGCTCAGTGCTCAGGGTGATCGGTGCACAGTACTCAGGGTGCTCAGTACTCAGGGTGCTGGGTGCTCAGTACTCAGGGTGCTGGCTGCTCATTCTCGTGGTGCTGGGTGCTCAGTGCTCGGGGTGCTGGGTGCTCAGTACTCGGGGTGCTGGGTGCTCAGTGCTCAGCGTGCTGCGTGCTCAGTACTCAGGGTGCTCGGTTCTCAGTACTCAGAGTGATGGGTGCTCATTCTCGGTGTGCTGGGTGCTCAGTGCTCAGGGTGCTGGGTGCTCAGTGCTCAGGGTCCTCTATGCTCAGTACTCAGGGTGCTCAGTACTCAGTGTGCTTTGTGCTCAGTGCTCAGGGTGCTGGGTGCTCAGTACTCAGGGTGCTGGGTGCTCAGTGCTCGGGGTGCTGGGTGCTCAGTACTCGGGCTGCTGGGTGCTCATTACTCAGGGTGCTGGGTGCTCAGTGCTCAGGGTGCTCGCTGCTCAGTACACTTTTTGCTGGGTGCTCAGTACTCAGGGTGTTCAGTGCTCAGTACTCAGGGTGCTCAGTGCTCAGGGTGCTTGGTGCTCAGTGCTCAGGGTGCTTGGTGCTCAGTGCTCAGGTTGCTGGGTGCTCAATACTCAGGGTGCTGGGTGCTCAGTACTCAGGGTGCTCTGTGCTCAGTACTCAGGGTGCTCAGTGCTCAGGGTGCTGGGTGCTCAGTGCTCAGGGTGCTGGGTGCTCTGTGCTCAGGGTGCTCGGTGCTCAGTGCTCAGGTTGCTGGGTGCTCAATACTCAGGGTGCTGGGTGCTCAGTACTCAGGGTGCTCAGTGCTCAGTAATCAGGGAGCTCAGTGTTCAGGGTGCTGGGTGCTCAGTGCTCGGGGTGCTGGGTACTCAGTCCTCAGGGTGCTGGGTGCTCAGTGCTCAGGGTGCTCGGTGCTCAGTGCTCAGGGTGCTGGGTGCTCAGTACTCACGGTGCTGGGTGCTCAGTGCTCGGGGTGCTGGGGGCTCAGTACTCAGGGTGCTGGGTGCTCAGTGCTCAGGGTGCTGGGTGCTCAGTGCTCAGGGTGCTCGGTGCTTAGTACTCATGGTGCTCGGTGCTCGGGGTGCTGGGTGCTCAGTGATCGGTGTGCTGGGTGCTCAGTGCTCGGGGTGCTGGGTGCTGAGTGCTCGGTGTGCTGGGTGCTCAGTGCTCGGGGTGCTGGGTGCTCAGTGCTCGGGGTGCTGGGTGCTCAGTACTCAGGGTGCTGGGTCCTCAGTGCTCAGGGTGCTGGGTGCTCAATGCTCAGGGTGCTCAGTACTCAGGGTGCTGTGTGTTCAGTGCTCAGGGTACTGGGTGCTCAGTACTCAGGGTGCTCGGTGCTTAGTACTCAGGGTGCTGGGTGCTCAGTACTCCGGGTGCTCATTGCTCAGGGTGCTGGGTGCTCAGTACTCAGGGTGCTGGGTGCTCAGTACTCAGGGTGTTCAGTGCTCAGTACTCAGGGTGCTCAGTGCTCAGGGTGCTGGGTGCTCAGTGCTCGGGGTGCTGGGTGCTCAGTGCTCACGGTGCTGTGTGCTCAGTACTCAGGGTGCTCAGTACTCAGGGTGCTTGGTGCTCAGTGCTCAGGGTGCTTGGTGCTCAGTGCTCAGGTTGCTGGGTGCTCAATACTCAGGGTGCTGGGTGCTCAGTACTCAGGGTGCTCTGTGCTCAGTACTCAGGGTGCTCAGTGCTCAGGGTGCTGGGTGCTCAGTGCTCAGGGTGCTGGGTGCTCTGTGCTCAGGGTGCTCGGTGCTCAGTGCTCAGGTTGCTGGGTGCTCAATACTCAGGGTGCTGGGTGCTCAGTACTCAGGGTGCTCAGTGCTCAGTAATCAGGGAGCTCAGTGTTCAGGGTGCTGGGTGCTCAGTGCTCGGGGTGCTGGGTACTCAGTCCTCAGGGTGCTGGGTGCTCAGTGCTCAGGGTGCTCGGTGCTCAGTGCTCAGGGTGCTGGGTGCTCAGTACTCACGGTGCTGGGTGCTCAGTGCTCGGGGTGCTGGGGGCTCAGTACTCAGGGTGCTGGGTGCTCAGTGCTCAGGGTGCTGGGTGCTCAGTGCTCAGGGTGCTCGGTGCTTAGTACTCATGGTGCTCGGTGCTCGGGGTGCTGGGTGCTCAGTGCTCGGTGTGCTGGGTGCTCAGTGCTCGGGGTGCTGGGTGCTGAGTGCTCGGTGTGCTGGGTGCTCAGTGCTCGGGGTGCTGGGTGCTCAGTGCTCGGGGTGCTGGGTGCTCAGTACTCAGGGTGCTCGGTGCTCAGTACTCAGGGTGCTGGGTGCTCAGTGCTCAGGGTGCTGGGTGCTCAGTACTCAGGAAGCTGGGTGCTCGGTGCTCAGTACACTGGGTGCTCAGTACTCAGGGTGCTGGGTGCTCAGTACTCAGGGTGCTCGGTGCTCAATACTCAGGGTGCTGGGTGCTCAGTTCTCGGGGTGCCGGGTGCTCATTAATCAGGGTGCTCAGTGCTCAGTACTCAGCGTGCTGGGTGCTCAGTGCTCAGGGTGCTCGGTGCTCAGTACTCAGGGTGCTCAGTGCTCAGTACTCAGTGTGCTGGGTGCTCAGTGCTCAGGGTGCTGGGTGCTCAGTACTCAGGGTGCTTTGTGCTTAGTACTCAGGGTGCTCGGTCCTCAGTGCTCAGGGTGCTGGGTGCTCAGTACTCAGGGTGCTGGGTGCTCAGTGGTCAGGGTGCTCAGTGCTCAGCACTCAGGGTGCTCGGTGCTCAGTGATCAGGGTGCTCAGTGCTCAGTACTCAGGGTGCTCAGTGCTCTGGGTGCTGGGTGCTCAGTGCTCAGGGTGCTGGGTGCTCAGTGCTCAGGGTGCTGGGTGCTCAGTACTCAGGGTGCTCAGTGCTCAGGGTGCTGGGTGCTCAGTGCTCAGGGTGCTGGGTACTCAGTGCTCAGTACACAGGGTGCTGAGTGCTCAGTGCTCGGGGTGCTGGGTGCTCAGTGCTCATTACTCAGAGTGCTCAGTGCTCAGGGTGCTGGGTGCTCAGTACTCAGGGTGCTGGGTGCTCAGTGCTCAGGGTGCTGGGTGCTCAGTACTCAGGGTGCTGGGTCCTCAGTGCTCAGGGTGCTGGGTGCTCAATGCTCAGGGTGCTCAGTACTCAGGGTGCTGTGTGTTCAGTGCTCAGGGTACTGGGTGCTCAGTACTCAGGGTGCTCGGTGCTTAGTACTCAGGGTGCTGGGTGCTCAGTACTCCGGGTGCTCATTGCTCAGGGTGCTGGGTGCTCAGTACTCAGGGTGCTGGGTGCTCAGTACTCAGGGTGTTCAGTGCTCAGTACTCAGGGTGCTCAGTGCTCAGGGTGCTGGGTGCTCAGTGCTCGGGGTGCTGGGTGCTCAGTGCTCACGGTGCTGTGTGCTCAGTACTCAGGGTGCTCAGTACTCAGGGTGCTTGGTGCTCAGTGCTCAGGGTGCTTGGTGCTCAGTGCTCAGGTTGCTGGGTGCTCAATACTCAGGGTGCTGGGTGCTCAGTACTCAGGGTGCTCTGTGCTCAGTACTCAGGGTGCTCAGTGCTCAGGGTGCTGGGTGCTCAGTGCTCGGGGTGCTGGGTGCTCAGTGCTCGGGGTGCTGGTTGCTCAGTACTCAGGGTGCTCGGTGCTCAGTACTCAGGGTGCTGGGTGCTCAGTGCTCAGGGTGCTGGGTGCTCAGTACTCAGGGTGCTGGGTGCTCTGTGCTCAGTACACTGGGTGCTCAGTACTCAGGGTGCTGGGTGCTCAGTACTCAGGGTGCTCGGTGCTCAATACTCAGGGTGCTGGGTGCTCAGTTCTCGGGGTGCTGGGTGCTCATTAATCAGGGTGCTGGGTGCTCAGTACTCAGGGTTCTCAGTGCTTGGGGTGCTGGGTGCTCAGTTCTCAGGGTGCTCAGTGCTTGGGGTGAAGGGTGCTCAGTACTCAGGGTGCTGGTTGCTCAGTGCTCAGGGTGCTGGGTGCTGAGTACTCAGGGTGCTGGGTGATCAGTACTCAGGGTGCTGTGTGCTCAGTGCTCGGGGTGCTGGGTGCTCAGTGCTCGGGTTGCTGGGTGCTTAGTGCTCGGGGTGCTGGGTGCTCAGTGCTCAGGGTGCTGGGTGCTCAGTGCTCAGGGTGCTGGGTGCTCAGTGCTCGGGGTGCTGGGTGCTCAGTGCTCGGTGTCCTCGGTGCTCAGTGCTCGGGGTGGTGGGTGCTCAGTACTCGGGGAGCTCAGTGCTCAGTACTCAGAGTGCTGGGTGCTCAGTGCTCAGGGTGCTGGGTGCTCAGTGCTCGGGGTGCTGGGTGCTCGGTGCTCAGGTTGCTGGGTGCTCAGTACTCGGGGTGCTGGGTGCTCAGTACTCAGGGTGCTGGGTGCTCATTGCTCGGGGTGCTGGGTCCTCAGTGCTACGGGTGCTGGGTGCTCAGTGCTCGGGGTGCTGGGTGCTCAGTGCTCGGGGCGCTGGGTGCTCAGTGCTCGGGGTGCTCGGTGCTCAGTACTCAGGGTGCTGGGTGCTCAGTGCTCAGGGTGCTCGGTGCTCAGTACTCAGGGTGCTGGGTGCTCAGTGCTCAGGGTGATCGGTGCACAGTACTCAGGGTGCTCAGTACTCAGGGTGCTGGGTGCTCAGTACTCAGGGTGCTGGCTGCTCATTCTCGTGGTGCTGGGTGCTCAGTGCTCGGGGTGCTGGGTGCTCAGTACTCGGGGTGCTGGGTGCTCAGTGCTCAGCGTGCTGCGTGCTCAGTACTCAGGGTGCTCGGTTCTCAGTACTCAGAGTGATGGGTGCTCATTCTCGGTGTGCTGGGTGCTCAGTGCTCAGGGTGCTGGGTGCTCAGTGCTCAGGGTCCTCTATGCTCAGTACTCAGGGTGCTCAGTACTCAGTGTGCTTTGTGCTCAGTGCTCAGGGTGCTGGGTGCTCAGTACTCAGGGTGCTGGGTGCTCAGTGCTCGGGGTGCTGGGTGCTCAGTACTCGGGGTGCTGGGTGCTCATTACTCAGGGTGCTGGGTGCTCAGTGCTCAGGGTGCTCGCTGCTCAGTACACTTTTTGCTGGGTGCTCAGTACTCAGGGTGTTCAGTGCTCAGTACTCAGGGTGCTCAGTGCTCAGGGTGCTTGGTGCTCAGTGCTCAGGGTGCTTGGTGCTCAGTGCTCAGGTTGCTGGGTGCTCAATACTCAGGGTGCTGGGTGCTCAGTACTCAGGGTGCTCTGTGCTCAGTACTCAGGGTGCTCAGTGCTCAGGGTGCTGGGTGCTCAGTGCTCAGGGTGCTGGGTGCTCTGTGCTCAGGGTGCTCGGTGCTCAGTGCTCAGGTTGCTGGGTGCTCAATACTCAGGGTGCTGGGTGCTCAGTACTCAGGGTGCTCAGTGCTCAGTAATCAGGGAGCTCAGTGTTCAGGGTGCTGGGTGCTCAGTGCTCGGGGTGCTGGGTACTCAGTCCTCAGGGTGCTGGGTGCTCAGTGCTCAGGGTGCTCGGTGCTCAGTGCTCAGGGTGCTGGGTGCTCAGTACTCACGGTGCTGGGTGCTCAGTGCTCGGGGTGCTGGGGGCTCAGTACTCAGGGTGCTGGGTGCTCAGTGCTCAGGGTGCTGGGTGCTCAGTGCTCAGGGTGCTCGGTGCTTAGTACTCATGGTGCTCGGTGCTCGGGGTGCTGGGTGCTCAGTGATCGGTGTGCTGGGTGCTCAGTGCTCGGGGTGCTGGGTGCTGAGTGCTCGGTGTGCTGGGTGCTCAGTGCTCGGGGTGCTGGGTGCTCAGTGCTCGGGGTGCTGGGTGCTCAGTACTCAGGGTGCTGGGTCCTCAGTGCTCAGGGTGCTGGGTGCTCAATGCTCAGGGTGCTCAGTACTCAGGGTGCTGTGTGTTCAGTGCTCAGGGTACTGGGTGCTTAGTACTCAGGGTGCTGGGTGCTCAGTACTCCGGGTGCTCATTGCTCAGGGTGCTGGGTGCTCAGTACTCAGGGTGCTGGGTGCTCAGTACTCAGGGTGTTCAGTGCTCAGTACTCAGGGTGCTCAGTGCTCAGGGTGCTGGGTGCTCAGTGCTCGGGGTGCTGGGTGCTCAGTGCTCACGGTGCTGTGTGCTCAGTACTCAGGGTGCTCAGTACTCAGGGTGCTTGGTGCTCAGTGCTCAGGGTGCTTGGTGCTCAGTGCTCAGGTTGCTGGGTGCTCAATACTCAGGGTGCTGGGTGCTCAGTACTCAGGGTGCTCTGTGCTCAGTACTCAGGGTGCTCAGTGCTCAGGGTGCTGGGTGCTCAGTGCTCAGGGTGCTGGGTGCTCTGTGCTCAGGGTGCTCGGTGCTCAGTGCTCAGGTTGCTGGGTGCTCAATACTCAGGGTGCTGGGTGCTCAGTACTCAGGGTGCTCAGTGCTCAGTAATCAGGGAGCTCAGTGTTCAGGGTGCTGGGTGCTCAGTGCTCGGGGTGCTGGGTACTCAGTCCTCAGGGTGCTGGGTGCTCAGTGCTCAGGGTGCTCGGTGCTCAGTGCTCAGGGTGCTGGGTGCTCAGTACTCACGGTGCTGGGTGCTCAGTGCTCGGGGTGCTGGGGGCTCAGTACTCAGGGTGCTGGGTGGTCAGTGCTCAGGGTGCTGGGTGCTCAGTGCTCAGGGTGCTCGGTGCTTAGTACTCATGGTGCTCGGTGCTCGGGGTGCTGGGTGCTCAGTGCTCGGTGTGCTGGGTGCTCAGTGCTCGGGGTGCTGGGTGCTGAGTGCTCGGTGTGCTGGGTGCTCAGTGCTCGGGGTGCTGGGTGCTCAGTGCTCGGGGTGCTGGGTGCTCAGTACTCAGGGTGCTCGGTGCTCAGTACTCAGGGTGCTGGGTGCTCAGTGCTCAGGGTGCTGGGTGCTCAGTACTCAGGAAGCTGGGTGCTCGGTGCTCAGTACACTGGGTGCTCAGTACTCAGGGTGCTGGGTGCTCAGTACTCAGGGTGCTCGGTGCTCAATACTCAGGGTGCTGGGTGCTCAGTTCTCGGGGTGCCGGGTGCTCATTAATCAGGGTGCTCAGTGCTCAGTACTCAGCGTGCTGGGTGCTCAGTGCTCAGGGTGCTCGGTGCTCAGTACTCAGGGTGCTCAGTGCTCAGTACTCAGTGTGCTGGGTGCTCAGTGCTCAGGGTGCTGGGTGCTCAGTACTCAGGGTGCTTTGTGCTTAGTACTCAGGGTGCTCGGTCCTCAGTGCTCAGGGTGCTGGGTGCTCAGTACTCAGGGTGCTGGGTGCTCAGTGGTCAGGGTGCTCAGTGCTCAGCACTCAGGGTGCTCGGTGCTCAGTGATCAGGGTGCTCAGTGCTCAGTACTCAGGGTGCTCAGTGCTCTGGGTGCTGGGTGCTCAGTGCTCAGGGTGCTGGGTGCTCAGTGCTCAGGGTGCTGGGTGCTCAGTACTCAGGGTGCTCAGTGCTCAGGGTGCTGGGTGCTCAGTGCTCGGGGTGCTGGGTACTCAGTGCTCAGTACACAGGGTGCTGAGTGCTCAGTGCTCGGGGTGCTGGGTGCTCAGTGCTCATTACTCAGAGTGCTCAGTTCTCAGGGTGCTGGGTGCTCAGTACTCAGGGTGCTGGGTGCTCAGTGCTCAGGGTGCTGGGTGCTCAGTACTCAGGGTGCTGGGTCCTCAGTGCTCAGGGTGCTGGGTGCTCAATGCTCAGGGTGCTCAGTACTCAGGGTGCTGTGTGTTCAGTGCTCAGGGTACTGGGTGCTCAGTACTCAGGGTGCTCGGTGCTTAGTACTCAGGGTGCTGGGTGCTCAGTACTCCGGGTGCTCATTGCTCAGGGTGCTGGGTGCTCAGTACTCAGGGTGCTGGGTGCTCAGTACTCAGGGTGTTCAGTGCTCAGTACTCAGGGTGCTCAGTGCTCAGGGTGCTGGGTGCTCAGTGCTCGGGGTGCTGGGTGCTCAGTGCTCACGGTGCTGTGTGCTCAGTACTCAGGGTGCTCAGTACTCAGGGTGCTTGGTGCTCAGTGCTCAGGGTGCTTGGTGCTCAGTGCTCAGGTTGCTGGGTGCTCAATACTCAGGGTGCTGGGTGCTCAGTACTCAGGGTGCTCTGTGCTCAGTACTCAGGGTGCTCAGTGCTCAGGGTGCTGGGTGCTCAGTGCTCGGGGTGCTGGGTGCTCAGTGCTCGGGGTGCTGGTTGCTCAGTACTCAGGGTGCTCGGTGCTCAGTACTCAGGGTGCTGGGTGCTCAGTGCTCAGGGTGCTGGGTGCTCAGTACTCAGGGAGCTGGGTGCTCTGTGCTCAGTACACTGGGTGCTCAGTACTCAGGGTGCTGGGTGCTCAGTACTCAGGGTGCTCGGTGCTCAATACTCAGGGTGCTGGGTGCTCAGTTCTCGGGGTGCTGGGTGCTCATTAATCAGGGTGCTGGGTGCTCAGTACTCAGGGTTCTCAGTGCTTGGGGTGCTGGGTGCTCAGTTCTCAGGGTGCTCAGTGCTTGGGGTGAAGGGTGCTCAGTACTCAGGGTGCTGGTTGCTCAGTGCTCAGGGTGCTGGGTGCTGAGTACTCAGGGTGCTGGGTGATCAGTACTCAGGGTGCTGTGTGCTCAGTGCTCGGGGTGCTGGGTGCTCAGTGCTCGGGTTGCTGGGTGCTTAGTGCTCGGGGTGCTGGGTGCTCAGTGCTCAGGGTGCTGGGTGCTCAGTGCTCAGGGTGCTGGGTGCTCAGTGCTCGGGGTGCTGGGTGCTCAGTGCTCGGTGTCCTCGGTGCTCAGTGCTCGGGGTGGTGGGTGCTCAGTACTCGGGGAGCTCAGTGCTCAGTACTCAGAGTGCTGGGTGCTCAGTGCTCAGGGTGCTGGGTGCTCAGTGCTCGGGGTGCTGGGTGCTCGGTGCTCAGGTTGCTGGGTGCTCAGTACTCGGGGTGCTGGGTGCTCAGTACTCAGGGTGCTGGGTGCTCATTGCTCGGGGTGCTGGGTCCTCAGTGCTACGGGTGCTGGGTGCTCAGTGCTCGGGGTGCTGGGTGCTCAGTGCTCGGGGCGCTGGGTGCTCAGTGCTCGGGGTGCTCGGTGCTCAGTACTCAGGGTGCTGGGTGCTCAGTGCTCAGGGTGCTCGGTGCTCAGTACTCAGGGTGCTGGGTGCTCAGTGCTCAGGGTGATCGGTGCACAGTACTCAGGGTGCTCAGTACTCAGGGTGCTGGGTGCTCAGTACTCAGGGTGCTGGCTGCTCATTCTCGTGGTGCTGGGTGCTCAGTGCTCGGGGTGCTGGGTGCTCAGTACTCGGGGTGCTGGGTGCTCAGTGCTCAGCGTGCTGCGTGCTCAGTACTCAGGGTGCTCGGTTCTCAGTACTCAGAGTGATGGGTGCTCATTCTCGGTGTGCTGGGTGCTCAGTGCTCAGGGTGCTGGGTGCTCAGTGCTCAGGGTCCTCTATGCTCAGTACTCAGGGTGCTCAGTACTCAGTGTGCTTTGTGCTCAGTGCTCAGGGTGCTGGGTGCTCAGTACTCAGGGTGCTGGGTGCTCAGTGCTCGGGGTGCTGGGTGCTCAGTA
>NW_024543585.1:0-74561 GCF_018167655.1 Microtus oregoni
GGTGCTCAGTACTCAGGGTGCTGGGTGCTCAGTGCTCAGGGGGCTGGGTGCTCAGTGCTCAGGGTGCTGGGTGCTCAGTGATCGGGGTCCTGGGTGCTCAGTACTCAGGGTGCTCAGTGCTCGGGGAGCTCGGTGCTCAGTACTCAGGGTGCTAGGTGCTCAGTACTCAGTGCTCGGGGTCCTGGGTGCTCCGTGCTCGGGGGTGCTGGGTGCCCAGTGCTCTGGGTGCTTAGTGCTCAGTACTCAGGGTGCTGGGTGCTCAGTACTCAGGGTGCTAAGTGCTCGGGGTGCTGGGTGCTCAGTACTCAGGGTGCTGGGTTCTCAGTACTCAGGGTGCTGGGTGCTCAGTGCTCGGGGTGCTGGGTGCTCAGTGCTCGGCGTGCTGGGTGCTCAGTACTCAGGGTGCTGGGGCTCAGTACTCAGGGTGCTGGGTGCTCAGTACTCAGGGTGCTCGGTTCTCAGTACTCAGGGTGCTGGGTGCTCATACTCGGGGTGCTGGGTGCTCAGTGCTCGGGGTGCTGGGTGCTCAGTACTCAGGGTGCTGGGGGCTCAGTACTCAGGGTGCTGGGTGCTCAGTACTCAGGGTGATCTGTTCTCAGTACTCAGGGTGCTGGGTGCTCAGTGCTCGGGGTGCTGGGTGCTCAGTATTCGGGGTGCTCAGTGCTCAGTACTCAGGGTGCTGTGTGCTCAGTGCTCGGGGTGCTCCCGGCTCAGTACTCAGGGTGCTGGGTGCTCAGTGCTCAGGGTGCTGGGTGCTAAGTACTCAGGGTGCTGGGTGCTCAGTGCTCAGGGTGCTGGGTGCTCAGTATTCAGGTTGCTCAGTACTCAGGGTGCTGGGTGCTCAGTACTCAGGGTGCTCAGTACTCAGGGTGCTGGGTGCTCAGTGCTCGGAGTGCTGGGTGCTCAGTTCTCGAGGTGCTCAGTACTCAGGGTGTTGTGTGTTCAGTGCTCAGGGTGCTGGGTGCTCAGTACT
The DNA here is from genome assembly GCF_018167655.1 of Microtus oregoni. Classification (NCBI taxonomy): domain Eukaryota; kingdom Metazoa; phylum Chordata; class Mammalia; order Rodentia; family Cricetidae; genus Microtus; species Microtus oregoni. The sequence goes on from NW_024543585.1 coordinate 974, forward strand.
CAGGGTGCTCGGTGCTTAGTACTCAGGGTGCTGGGTGCTCAGTACTCCGGGTGCTGGGTGCTCAGTGCTCGGGGTGCTCGGTGCTCAGTGCTCAAAGTGCTGGGTGCTCAGTACTCAGGGTGTTCATTGCTCAGGGTGCTGGGTGCTCAGTACTCAGGGTGCTGGGTGCTCAGTGCTCAGGGTGCTCGGTGCTCAGTACGTTGGGTGCTCATTACTCAGGGTACTGGGTGCTCAGTGCTCAGGGTGCTGGGTGCTCAGTGCTCAGGGTGCTGGGTGCTCAGTGCTCAGGGTGCTGGGTGCTCAGTGCTCAGGGTGCTGGGTGCTCAGTGCTCAGGGTGCTGGGTGCTCAGTACTCAGGGTGCTGGGTGCTCAGTGCTCAGGGTGCTGGTTGCTCAGTACTCTGGGTGCTGGGTGCTAGGTGCTCAGTACGCTGGGTGCTCAGTACTCAGGGTGCTGGGTGCTCAGTACTCAGGGTGCTGGGTGCTCAGTACTCAGGGTGCTCGGTGCTCAGTACTCAGGGTGCTGGGTGCTCAGTGCTCAGGGTGCTGGGTGCTCAGTACTCAGGGTGCTGGGTGCTCAGTGCTCGGGGTGCTCGGTGCTGAGTACGCTGGGTGCTCAGTACTCAGGGTGCTGGGTGCTCAGTACTCAGGGTGCTGGGTGCTTAGTACTCAGGGTGCTAGGTGCTCAGTGCTCGGGGTGCTGGGTTCTCAGTGCTCAGTACTCAGGGTGCTGGGTGCTCAGTGCTCAGGGTGCTGGGTGCTCAGTGCTCAGGGTGCTGGGTGCTCAGTGCTCAGGGCGCTGGGTGCTCAGTACTCAGGGTGCTGGGTGCTCAGTACTCAGGGTGCTGGGTGCTCAGTGCTCGGGGTGCTGGGTGCTCAGTGCTCGGTGTGCTGGGTGCTCAGTGCTCGGGGTTCTTGGTGGTCAGTACTCAGGGTGCTTTGTGCTCAGTGCTTGAGGTGCTCAGTACTCAGGGTGCTGTCTGTTCAGTGCTCAGGTTGCTGGGTGCTCAGTACTCAGGGTGCTCGGTGCTTAGTACTCAGGGTGCTGGGGTGCTCAGTGCTCGGGGTGCTGGGTGCTCAGTGCTCAGTACTCAGCGTGCTGTGTGCTCAGTGCTCGGGGTGCTGGGTGCTCAGTGCTCAGTACTCATGGTGCTGGGTGCTCAGTGCTCAGTTTGCTGGGTGCTCAGTGCTCGGGGTGCTCTGTGCTCAGTAGTCAGGGTGCAGGGTGCTCAGTACTCCGGGTGCTGGGTGCTCAGTTCTCGGGGCGCTCGGTGCTCAGTACTCAGTGCTCAGGGTGCTCAGTGCTCAGTGCTCAGGGTGCTGGGTGTTCAGTACTCAGGGTGCTGGGTGCTCAGTACTCAAGGTGCTGGGTGCTCAGTGCTCAGGGTGCTGGGTGCTCAGTGATCAGGGTGCTGGGTGCTCAGTACTCAGGTTGCTGGGTGCTCAGTACTCGGGGTGCTGGGTGCTCAGTACTCAGGGTGCTGGGTGCTCAGTACTCAGGGTGCTGGGTGCTCAGTGCTCGGGGTTCGGGTGCTCAGTGCTCAGGGTGATCGGTGCTCAGTACTCAGGGTGCTGGGTGCTCAGTGCTCAGGGTGCTGGGTGCTCAGTCCTCAGGGTGCTCAGTGCTCAGGGTGCTGGGTGCTCAGTGCTCGGGGGTGCTCGGTGCTCAGTACTCAGGGTGCTGAGTGCTCAGTACTCAGGGTGCTGGGTGCTCAGTGCTCAGGGTGCTGGGTGATCAGTGCTCAGTGTGCTGGGTGCTCAGTGCTCAGGGTGCTGGGTGCTCAGTGCTCGGGGTGCTGGGTGCTCAGTACTCAGGGTGCTGGGTGCTCAGTGCTCAGGGTGCTGGGTGCTCAGTGCTCGGGGCGCTGGGTGCTCAGTGCTCCGGGTGCTCGGAGCTCAGTACTCAGGGTGCTGTGTGCTCAGTGCTCGTTGTGATCGGTGCTCAGTAGTCAGGGTGCTGGGTGCTCAGTGCTCGGGGTGCTGGGTGCTCAGTACTCGGGGTGCTGGGTGCTCAGTACTCAGGGTGCTGGGTGCTCAGTACTTAGGGTGCTGGGTGCTCAGTGCTCGGGGTGCTGGGTGCTCAGTACTCAGGGTGCTGGGTGCTCAGTACTCGGGGTGCTGGGTGCTCAGTACTCAGGGTGCTGGGTGCTCAGTACTCGGGGTGCTGGGTGCTCAGTACTCGGGTGCTGGGTGCTCAGTGCTCAGGGTGCTGGGTGCTCATTGCTCGGGGTGCTGGGTGCTCAGTGCTCAGTACTCAGGGTGCTGGGTGCTCAGTACTCAGTGTGCTGGGTGCTTAGTACTCGGGTGCTGGGTGCTCAGTGCTCAGGGTGCTGGGTGCTCAGTGCTCGGTGTGCTGGGTGCTCAGTGCTCAGTACTCAGGGTGCTGGGTGCTCAGTGCTCGGGGTGCTGGGTGCTCAGTGCTCAGTACTCAGGGTGCTGGGTACTCAGTGCTCAGGGTGCTGTGTGCTCAGTGCTCAGGGTGCTGGGTGCTCAGTGCTCAGGGTCCTGGGTACTCAGTGCTCAGGGTGCTGGGTGCTCAGTACTCAGGGTGCTGGGTGCTCAGTACTCAGGGTGCTGGGTGCTCAGTGCTCGGGGGTGCTGGGTGCTCAGTGCTCGCGGTGCTGGGTGCTCAGTGCTCGGGGTGCTCGGTGCTCAGTACTCAGTGTGCTGGGTGCTCAGTGCTCGAGGTGCTCAGTACTCAGGGTGCTGTGTGTTCAGTGCTCAGGGTGCTGGGTGCTCAGTACTCAGGGTGCTCGTTGCTTAGTACTCAGGGTGCTGGGTGCTCAGTACTCTGGGTGCTCGGTGCTCAGTGCTCAAGGTGCTGGGTGCTCAGTACTCAGGGTGCTCATTGCTCAGGGTTCTGGGTGCTCAGTACTCAGGGTGCTGGGTGCTCAGTGCTCAGGGTGCTCGGTGCTCAGTACTCAGGGTGCTCAGTACTCAGGGTGCTGGGTGCTCAGTGCTCAGGGTGCTGGGTGCTCAGTGCTCAGGGTGCTGGGTGCTCAGTGCTCATTGTGCTGGGTGCTCAGTGCTCAGGGTGCTGGGTGCTCGGTGCTCGGGGTGCTGGTTGCTTAGTGCTCGGGGTGCCCGGTGCTCAGTACTCGGGGTGCTCAGTGCTCAGTACTCAGGGTGTTGGGTGCTCAGTGCTCAGGGTGCTGGGTGCTCAGTACTCAGGGTGCTGGGTGCTCGGTGCTCAGTACGCTGGGTGCTCAGTACTCAGGGTGCTGGGTCCTCAGTGCTCAGTGTGCTGGGTGCTCAGTGCTCGGGGTGCTCAGTGCTCAGTACTCAGGGTGCTGGGTGCTCAGTGCTCGAGGTGCTCAGTACTCAGGGTGCTGTGTGTTCAGTGCTCAGGGTGCTGGGTGCTCAGTACTCAGGGTGCTCGGTGCTTAGTACTCTCGGTGCTGGGTGCTCAGTGCTCGGGGTGCTGTGTGCTCAGTGCTCAGTACTCAGGGTGCTGGGTGCTCAGTGCTCAAGGTGCTGTGTGCTCACTGCTCAGGGTGCTGGGTGCTCAGTGCTCAGGGTGCTGGGTACTCATTGCTCAGGGTGCTGGTTGCTCAGTACTCAGGGTGCTGGGTGCTCAGTGCTCAGGGTGCTGGGTGCTCAGTACTCAGGGTGCTGGGTGCTCAGTGCTCGGGGTGCTGTATGCTCAGTGCTCAGGGTGCTGGGTGCTCAGTACTCAGGGTGCTGGGTGCTCAGTACTCAGGGTGCTGGGTGCTCAGTACTCAGGGTGCTGGGTGCTCAGTGCTCAGGGTGCTGGGTGATCAGTGCTCAGTGTGCTGGGTGCTCAGTGCTCAGGGTGCTGGGTGCTCAGTACTCAGGGTGCTGGGTGCTCAGTACTCAGGGTGCTGGGTGCTCAGTACTCAGGGTGCTGGGTGCTCAGTACTCAGGGTGCTGGGTGCTCAGTACTCAGGGTGCTGGGTGCTCAGTGCTCGGGGTGCTCGGTGCTGAGTACGCTGGGTGCTCAGTACTCAGGGTGCTGGGTGCTCAGTACTCAGGGTGCTGGGTGCTTAGTACTCAGGGTGCTAGGTGCTCAGTGCTCGGGGTGCTGGGTGCTCAGTGCTCAGTACTCAGGGTGCTGGGTGCTCAGTGCTCAGGGTGCTGGGTGCTCAGTGCTCAGGGTGCTGGGTGCTCAGTGCTCAGGGCGCTGGGTGCTCAGTACTCAGGGTGCTGGGTGCTCAGTACTCAGGGTGCTGGGTGCTCAGTGCTCGGGGTGCTGGGTGCTCAGTGCTCGGTGTGCTGGGTGCTCAGTGCTCGGGGTTCTTGGTGGTCAGTACTCAGGGTGCTTTGTGCTCAGTGCTTGAGGTGCTCAGTACTCAGGGTGCTGTCTGTTCAGTGCTCAGGTTGCTGGGTGCTCAGTACTCAGGGTGCTCGGTGCTTAGTACTCAGGGTGCTGGGTGCTCAGTGCTCGGGGTGCTGGGTGCTCAGTGCTCAGTACTCAGCGTGCTGTGTGCTCAGTGCTCGGGGTGCTGGGTGCTCAGTGCTCAGTACTCAGGGTGCTGGGTGCTCAGTGCTCAGTTTGCTGGGTGCTCAGTGCTCGGGGTGCTCTGTGCTCAGTAGTCAGGGTGCTGGGTGCTCAGTACTCCGGGTGCTGGGTGCTCAGTTCTCGGGGCGCTCGGTGCTCAGTACTCAGTGCTCAGGGTGCTCAGTGCTCAGTGCTCAGGGTGCTGGGTGTTCAGTACTCAGGGTGCTGGGTGCTCAGTACTCAAGGTGCTGGGTGCTCAGTGCTCAGGGTGCTGGGTGCTCAGTGATCAGGGTGCTGGGTGCTCAGTACTCAGGTTGCTGGGTGCTCAGTACTCGGGGTGCTGGGTGCTCAGTACTCAGGGTGCTGGGTGCTCAGTACTCAGGGTGCTGGGTGCTCAGTGCTCGGGGTTCGGGTGCTCAGTGCTCAGGGTGATCGGTGCTCAGTACTCAGGGTGCTGGGTGCTCAGTGCTCAGGGTGCTGGGTGCTCAGTCCTCAGGGTGCTCAGTGCTCAGGGTGCTGGGTGCTCAGTGCTCGGGGTGCTCGGTGCTCAGTACTCAGGGTGCTGAGTGCTCAGTACTCAGGGTGCTGGGTGCTCAGTGCTCAGGGTGCTGGGTGATCAGTGCTCAGTGTGCTGGGTGCTCAGTGCTCAGGGTGCTGGGTGCTCAGTGCTCGGGGTGCTGGGTGCTCAGTACTCAGGGTGCTGGGTGCTCAGTGCTCAGGGTGCTGGGTGCTCAGTGCTCGGGGCGCTGGGTGCTCAGTGCTCCGGGTGCTCGGAGCTCAGTACTCAGGGTGCTGTGTGCTCAGTGCTCGTTGTGATCGGTGCTCAGTAGTCAGGGTGCTGGGTGCTCAGTGCTCGGGGTGCTCGGTGCTCAGTACGTTGGGTGCTCACTACTTAGGGTGCTGGGTGCTCAGTGCTCAGGGTGCTGGGTGCTCAGTGCTCAGTGTGCTGGGTGCTCAGTTCTCAGGGTGCTGGGTGCTCAGTACTCAGGGTGCTGGGTGCTCAGTGCTCGGGGTGCTGGGTGCTCAGTGCTCAGGGTGCTGGGTGCTCAGTACTCGGGTGCTGGGTGCTCAGTACTCAGGGTGCTGGGTGCTCAGTACTTAGGGTGCTGGGTGCTCAGTGCTCGGGGTGCTGGGTGCTCAGTACTCAGGGTGCTGGGTGCTCAGTACTCGGGGTGCTGGGTGCTCAGTACTCAGGGTGCTGGGTGCTCAGTACTCGGGGTGCTGGGTGCTCAGTACTCGGGTGCTGGGTGCTCAGTGCTCAGGGTGCTGGGTGCTCATTGCTCGGGGTGCTGGGTGCTCAGTGCTCAGTACTCAGGGTGCTGGGTGCTCAGTACTCAGAGTGCTGGGTGCTTAGTACTCGGGTGCTGGGTGCTCAGTGCTCAGGGTGCTGGGTGCTCAGTGCTCGGTGTGCTGGGTGCTCAGTGCTCAGTACTCAGGGTGCTGGGTGCTCAGTGCTCGGGGTGCTGGGTGCTCAGTGCTCAGTACTCAGGGTGCTGGGTGCTCAGTACTCAGGGTGCTGGGTGCTCAGTACTCAGGGTGCTGGGTGCTCAGTGCTCGGGGTGCTGGGTGCTCAGTGCTCGCGGTGCTGGGTGCTCAGTGCTCGGGGTGCTCGGTGCTCAGTACTCAGTGTGCTGGGTGCTCAGTGCTCGAGGTGCTCAGTACTCAGGGTGCTGTGTGTTCAGTGCTCAGGGTGCTGGGTGCTCAGTACTCAGGGTGCTCGTTGCTTAGTACTCAGGGTGCTGGGTGCTCAGTACTCTGGGTGCTCGGTGCTCAGTGCTCAAGGTGCTGGGTGCTCAGTACTCAGGGTGCTCATTGCTCAGGGTTCTGGGTGCTCAGTACTCAGGGTGCTGGGTGCTCAGTGCTCAGGGTGCTCGGTGCTCAGTACTCAGGGTGCTCAGTACTCAGGGTGCTGGGTGCTCAGTGCTCAGGGTGCTGGGTGCTCAGTGCTCAGGGTGCTGGGTGCTCAGTGCTCATTGTGCTGGGTGCTCAGTGCTCAGGGTGCTGGGTGCTCGGTGCTCGGGGTGCTGGTTGCTTAGTGCTCGGGGTGCCCGGTGCTCAGTACTCGGGGTGCTCAGTGCTCAGTACTCAGGGTGTTGGGTGCTCAGTGCTCAGGGTGCTGGGTGCTCAGTACTCAGGGTGCTGGGTGCTCGGTGCTCAGTACGCTGGGTGCTCAGTACTCAGGGTGCTGGGTCCTCAGTGCTCAGTGTGCTGGGTGCTCAGTGCTCAGGGTGCTGGGTGCTCAGTACTCAGGGTGCTCGGTGCTTAGTACTCTCGGTGCTGGGTGCTCAGTGCTCGGGGTGCTGTGTGCTCAGTGCTCAGTACTCAGGGTGCTGGGTGCTCAGTGCTCAAGGTGCTGTGTGCTCAGTGCTCAGGGTGCTGGGTGCTCAGTGCTCAGGGTGCTGGGTACTCATTGCTCAGGGTGCTGGTTGCTCAGTACTCAGGGTGCTGGGTGCTCAGTGCTCAGGGTGCTGGGTGCTCAGTACTCAGGGTGCTGGGTGCTCAGTGCTCGGGGTGCTGTATGCTCAGTGCTCAGGGTGCTGGGTGCTCAGTACTCAGGGTGCTGGGTGCTCAGTACTCAGGGTGCTGGGTGCTCAGTACTCAGGGTGCTGGGTGCTCAGTGCTCAGGGTGCTGGGTGATCAGTGCTCAGTGTGCTGGGTGCTCAGTGCTCAGGGTGCTGGGTGCTCAGTACTCAGGGTGCTGGGTGCTCAGTACTCAGGGTGCTGGGTGCTCAGTACTCAGGGTGCTGAGTGCTCAGTACTCAGGGTGCTGGGTGCTCAGTACTCAGGGTGCTCGGTGCTCAGTGCTCGGGGTGCTGGGTGCTCAGTGCTCGGGCCGCTGGGTGCTCAGTGCTCCGGGTGCTCGGAGCTCAGTACTCAGGGTGCTGTGTGCTCAGTGCTCGTTGTGATCGGTGCTCAGTAGTCAGGGTGCTGGGTGCTCAGTGCTCGGGGTGCTCGGTGCTCAGTACGTTGGGTGCTCACTACTCAGGGTGCTGGGTGCTCAGTGCTCACGGTGCTGGGTGCTCAGTGCTCAGTGTGCTGGGTGCTCAGTGCTCAGGGTGCTGGGTGCTCAGTACTCAGGGTGCTGGGTGCTCAGTGCTCGGGGACCTGGGTGCTCAGTGCTCAGGGTGCTGGGTGCTCAGTACTCGGGGTGCTGGGTGCTCAGTACTCAGGGTGCTGGGTGCTCAGTACTTAGGGTGCTGGGTGCTCAGTGCTCGGGGTGCTGGGTGCTCAGTACTCAGGGTGCTGGGTGCTCAGTACTCGGGGTGCTGGGTGCTCAGTACTCAGGGTGCTGGGTGCTCAGTACTCGGGGTGCTGGGTGCTCAGTACTCGGGTGCTGGGTGCTCAGTGCTCAGGGTGCTGGGTGCTCATTGCTCGGTGTGCTGGGTGCTCAGTGCTCAGTACTCAGGGTGCTGGGTGCTCAGTACTCAGGGTGCTGGGTGCTTAGTACTCGGGTGCTGGGTGCTCAGTGCTCAGGGTGCTGGGTGCTCAGTGCTCGGTGTGCTGGGTGCTCAGTGCTCAGTACTCAGGGTGCTGGGTGCTCAGTGCTCGGGGTGCTGGGTGCTCAGTGCTCAGTACTCAGGGTGCTGGGTACTCAGTGCTCAGGGTGCTGTGTGCTCAGTGCTCAGGGTGCTGTGTGCTCAGTGCTCAGGGTCCTGGGTACTCAGTGCTCAGGGTGCTGGGTGCTCAGTACTCAGGGTGCTGGGTGCTCAGTACTCAGGGTGCTGGGTGCTCAGTGGTCGGGGTGCTGGGTGCTCAGTGCTCGCGGTGCTGGGTGCTCAGTGCTCGGGGTGCTCGGTGCTCAGTACTCAGTGTGCTGGGTGCTCAGTGCTCGAGGTGGTCAGTACTCAGGGTGCTGTGTGTTCAGTGCTCAGGGTGCTGGGTGCTCAGTACTCAGGGTGCTCGTTGCTTAGTACTCAGGGTGCTGGGTGCTCAGTACTCCGGGTGCTCGGTGCTCAGTGCTCAAGGTGCTGGGTGCTCAGTACTCAGGGTGCTCATTGCTCAGGGTTCTGGGTGCTCAGTACTCAGGGTGCTGGGTGCTCAGTGCTCAGGGTGCTCGGTGCTCAGTACTCAGGGTGCTCAGTACTCAGGGTGCTGGGTGCTCAGTGCTCAGGGTGCTGGGTGCTCAGTGCTCAGGGTGCTGGGTGCTCAGTGCTCATTGTGCTGGGTGCTCAGTGCTCAGGGTGCTGGGTGCTCGGTGCTCGGTGTGCTGGTTGCTTAGTGCTCAGTACGCTGGGTGCTCAGTACTCAGGGTGCTGGGTCCTCAGTGCTCGGTGTGCTGGGTGCTCAGTGCTCAGTACTCAGGGTGCTGGGTGCTCAGTACTCGGGGTGCTCAGTGCTCAGTACTCAGGGTGTTGGGTGCTCAGTGCTCAGGGTGCTGGGTGCTCAGTACTCAGGGTGCTGGGTGCTCGGTGCTCAGTACGCTGGGTGCTCAGTACTCAGGGTGCTGGGTCCTCAGTGCTCGGTGTGCTGGGTGCTCAGTGCTCGGGGTGCTCAGTGCTCAGTACTCAGGGTGCTGGGTGCTCAGTGCTCGAGGTGCTCAGTACTCAGGGTGCTGTGTGTTCAGTGCTCAGGGTGCTGGGTGCTCAGTACTCAGGGTGCTCGGTGCTTAGTACTCAGGGTGCTGGGTGCTCAGTGCTCGGGGTGCTGTGTGCTCAGTGCTCAGTACTCAGGGTGCTGGGTGCTCAGTGCTCAAGGTGCTGTGTGCTCAGTGCTCAGGGTGCTGGGTGCTCAGTGCTCAGGGTGCTGGGTACTCATTGCTCAGGGTGCTGGGTGCTCAGTACTCAGGGTGCTGGGTGCTCAGTGCTCAGGGTGCTGGGTGCTCAGTATTCAGGGTGCTGGGTGCTCAGTGCTCGGGGTGCTGGGTGCTCAGTGCTCAGGGTGCTGGGTGCTCAGTACTCAGGGTGCTGGGTGCTCAGTGCTCGGGGTGCTCGGTGCTCAGTACTCAGGGTGCTGAGTGCTCAGTACTCAGGGTGCTGGGTGCTCAGTACTCAGGGTGCTGTGTGCTCAGTGCTCAGGGTGCTGGGTGATCTGTGCTCAGTGTGCTGGGTGCTCAGTGCTCAGGGTGCTGGGTGCTCAGTGCTCGGGGTGCTGGGTGCTCAGTACTCAGGGTGCTGGGTGCTCAGTGCTCAGGGTGCTGGGTGCTCAGTGCTCGGGGCGCTGGGTGCTCAGTGCTCCGGGTGCTCGGAGCTCAGTACTCAGGGTGCTGTGTGCTCAGTGCTCGTTGTGATCGGTGCTCAGTAGTCAGGGTGCTGGGTGCTCAGTGCTCGGGGTGCTCGGTGCTCAGTACGTTGGGTGCTCACTACTCAGGGTGCTGGGTGCTCAGTGCTCAGGGTGCTGGGTGCTCAGTGCTCAGTGTGCTGGGTGCACAGTGCTCAGGGTGCTGGGTGCTCAGTACTCAGGGTGCTGGGTGCTCAGTGCTCGGGGTGCTGGGTGCTCAGTGCTCGGGGTGCTGGTTGCTCAGTACTCGGGGTGCTGGGTTCTCAGTACTCAGGGTGCTGGGTGGTCAGTACTTAGGGTGCTGGGTGCTCAGTGCTCGGGGTGCTGGGTGCTCAGTACTCAGGGTGCTGGGTGCTCAGTACTCGGGGTGCTGGGTGCTCAGTACTCAGGGTGCTGGGTGCTCAGTACTCGGGGTGCTGGGTGCTCAGTACTCGGGTGCTGGGTGCTCAGTGCTCAGGGTGCTGGGTGCTCATTGCTCGGGGTGCTGGGTGCTCAGTGCTCAGTACTCAGGGTGCTGGGTGCTCAGTACTCAGTGTGCTGGGTGCTTAGTACTCGGGTGCTGGGTGCTCAGTGCTCAGGGTGCTGGGTGCTCAGTGCTCGGTGTGCTGGGTGCTCAGTGCTCAGTACTCAGGGTGCTGGGTGCTCAGTGCTCGGGGTGCTGGGTGCTCAGTGCTCAGTACTCAGTGTGCTGGGTACTCAGTGCTCAGGGTGCTGTGTGCTCAGTGCTCAGGGTGCTGGGTGCTCAGTGCTCAGGGTCCTGGGTACTCAGTGCTCAGGGTGCTGGGTGCTCAGTACTCAGGGTGCTGGGTGCTCAGTACTCAGGGTGGTGGGTGCTCAGTGCTCGGGGTGCTGGGTGCTCAGTGCTCGCAGTGCTGGGTGCTCAGTGCTCAGTACTCAGGGTGCTGGGTGCTCAGTGCTCGGGGTGCTGGGTGCTCAGTGCTCAGTACTCAGGGTGCTGGGTGCTCAGTGCTCGGGGTGCTGGGTGCTCAGTGCTCAGTACTCAGGGTGCTGGGTACTCAGTGCTCAGGGTGCTGTGTGCTCAGTGCTCAGGGTGCTGGGTGCTCAGTGCTCAGGGTCCTGGGTACTCAGTGCTCAGGGTGCTGGGTGCTCAGTACTCAGGGTGCTGGGTGCTCAGTACTCAGGGTGCTGGGTGCTCAGTGCTGGGTGCTCAGTGCTCGGGGTGCTGGGTGCTCAGTGCTCGGGGTGCTGGGTGCTCAGTACTCAGGGTGCTCAGTGCTCAGTACTCAGGGTGCTGGGTGCTCAGTGCTCGGGGTGCTGGGTGCTCAGTACTCAGGGTGCTGGGTGCTCAGTCCTCGGGGTGCTCGGTGCTCAGTACGTTGGGTGCTCAGTACTCAGGGTGCTGGGTGCTCAGTGCTCAGGGTGCTTGATGCTCAGTACTCAGGGTGCTGGGTGCTCAGTGCTCAGGGTGCTGGGTGCTCAGTGCTCGGGGTGCTGGGTGCTCAGTACTCAGGGTGCTGGGTGCTCAGTACTCCGGGTGCTGGGTGCTCAGTGCTCAGGGAGCTGGGTGCTCAGTGCTCAGGGTGCTTGATGCTCAGTACTCAGGGTGCTGGGTGCTCAGTGCTCAGGGTGCTGGGTGCTCAGTGCTCGGGGTGCTGGGTGCTCAGTACTCAGGGTGCTGGGTGCTCAGTACTCAGGGTGCTGGGTGCTCAGTACTCGGGGTGTTGGGTGCTCAGTGCTCAGCGTGCTGGGTGCTCAGTACTCACGGTGCTCGGTGCTCAGTGCTTGGGGTGCTGGGTTCTCAGTACTCAGGGTGCTGGGTGCTCAGTGCTCAGGGTGCTGGGTGCTCAGTGCTCAGGGTGCTGGGTGCTCAGTACACAGGGTGCTGGGTGCTTAGTACTCAGGGTGCTCAGTGCTCAGTACACAGGGTGCTGGGTGCTCAGTGCTCGGGGTGCTGGGTGCTCAGTACTCAGCGTGCTGGGTGCTCAGTACTCAGGGTGCTGGGTGCTCAGTGCTCAGGGGGCTGGGTGCTCAGTGCTCAGGGTGCTGGGTGCTCAGTGATCGGGGTCCTGGGTGCTCAGTACTCAGGGTGCTCAGTGCTCGGGGAGCTCGGTGCTCAGTACTCAGGGTGCTAGGTGCTCAGTACTCAGTGCTCGGGGTCCTGGGTGCTCCGTGCTCGGGGTGCTGGGTGCCCAGTGCTCTGGGTGCTTAGTGCTCAGTACTCAGGGTGCTGGGTGCTCAGTACTCAGGGTGCTTAGTGCTCGGGGTGCTGGGTGCTCAGTACTCAGGGTGCTGGGTTCTCAGTACTCAGGGTGCTGGGTGCTCAGTGCTCGCGGTGCTGGGTGCTCAGTGCTCGGCGTGCTGGGTGCTCAGTACTCAGGGTGCTGGGGCTCAGTACTCAGGGTGCTGGGTGCTCAGTACTCAGGGTGCTCGGTTCTCAGTACTCAGGGTGCTGGGTGCTCATACTCGGGGTGCTGGGTGCTCAGTGCTCGGGGTGCTGGGTGCTCAGTACTCAGGGTGCTGGGGGCTCAGTACTCAGGGTGCTGGGTGCTCAGTACTCAGGGTGATCTGTTCTCAGTACTCAGGGTGCTGGGTGCTCAGTGCTCGGGGTGCTGGGTGCTCAGTACTCGGCGTGCTCAGTGCTCAGTACTCAGGGTGCTGTGTGCTCAGTGCTCGGGGTGCTCCCTGCTCAGTACTCAGGGTGCTGGGTGCTCAGTGCTCAGGGTGCTGGGTGCTAAGTACTCAGGGTGCTGGGTGCTCAGTGCTCAGGGTGCTGGGTGCTCAGTATTCAGGTTTCTCAGTACTCAGGGTGCTGGGTGCTCAGTACTCAGGGTGCTCAGTACTCAGGGTGCTCGGTGCTCAGTGCTCGGGGTGCTGGGTGCTCAGTTCTCGAGGTGCTCAGTACTCAGGGTGTTGTGTGTTCAGTGCTCAGGGTGCTGGGTGCTCAGTACTCAGGGTGCTCGGTGCTTAGTACTCAGGGTGCTGGGTGCTCAGTACTCCGGGTGCTGGGTGCTCAGTGCTCGGGGTGCTCGGTGCTCAGTGCTCAAAGTGCTGGGTGCTCAGTACTCAGGGTGTTCATTGCTCAGGGTGCTGGGTGCTCAGTACTCAGGGTGCTGGGTGCTCAGTGCTCAGGGTGCTCGGTGCTCAGTACGTTGGGTGCTCATTACTCAGGGTACTGGGTGCTCAGTGCTCAGGGTGCTGGGTGCTCAGTGCTCAGGGTGCTGGGTGCTCAGTGCTCAGGGTGCTGGGTGCTCAGTGCTCAGGGTGCTGGGTGCTCAGTGCTCAGGGTGCTGGGTGCTCAGTACTCAGTGTGCTGGGTGCTCAGTGCTCAGGGTGCTGGTTGCTCAGTACTCTGGGTGCTGGGTGCTAGGTGCTCAGTACGCTGGGTGCTCAGTACTCAGGGTGCTGGGTGCTCAGTACTCAGGGTGCTGGGTGCTCAGTACTCAGGGTGCTCGGTGCTCAGTACTCAGGGTGCTGGGTGCTCAGTGCTCGGGGTGCTGGGTGCTCAGTACTCAGGGTGCTGGGTGCTCAGTACTCTGGGTGCTGGGTGCTTAGTACTCAGGGTGCTAGGTGCTCAGTGCTCGGGGTGCTGGGTGCTCAGTGCTCAGTACTGAGGGTGCTGGGTGCTCAGTGCTCAGGGTGCTGGGTGCTCAGTGCTCAGGGTGCTGGGTGCTCAGTGCTCAGGGTGCTGGGTGCTCAGTACTCAGGGTGCTGGGTGCTCAGTACTCAGGGTGCTGGGTGCTCAGTGCTCGGGGTGCTGGGAGCTCAGTGCTCGGTGTGCTGGGTGCTCAGTGCTCGGGGTTCTCGGTGGTCAGTACTCAGGGTGCTTTGTGCTCAGTGCTTGAGGTGCTCAGTACTCAGGGTGCTGTCTGTTCAGTGCTCAGGTTGCTGGGTGCTCAGTACTCAGGGTGCTCGGTGCTTAGTACTCAGGGTGCTGGGTGCTCAGTGCTCGGGGTGCTGGGTGCTCAGTGCTCAGTACTCAGCGTGCTGTGTGCTCAGTGCTCGGGGTGCTGGGTGCTCAGTGCTCAGTACTCAGGGTGCTGGGTGCTCAGTGCTCAGTTTGCTGGGTGCTCAGTGCTCGGGGTGCTCTGTGCTCAGTAGTCAGGGTGCTGGGTGCTCAGTACTCCGGGTGCTGGGATCTCAGTTCTCGGGGCGCTCGGTGCTCAGTACTCAGTGCTCAGGGTGCTCAGTGCTCAGTGCTCAGGGTGCTGGGTGTTCAGTACTCAGGGTGCTGGGTGCTCAGTACTCAAGTTGCTGTGTGCTCAGTGCTCAGGGTGCTGGGTGCTCAGTGATCAGGGTGCTGGGTGCTCAGTACTCAGGGTGCTGGGTGCTCAGTACTCGGGGTGCTGGGTGCTCAGTACTCAGGGTGCTGGGTGCTCAGTACTCAGGGTGCTGGGTGCTCAGTGCTCGGGGTTCTGGGTGCTAAGTGCTCAGGGTGATCGGTGCTCAGTACTCAGGGTGCTGGGTGCTCAGTGCTCAGGGTGCTGGGTGCTCAGTCCTCAGGGTGCTCAGTGCTCAGGGTGCTGGGTGCTCAGTGCTCGGGGTGCTCGGTGCTCAGTCCTCAGGGTGCTGAGTGCTCAGTACTCAGGGTGCTGGGTGCTCAGTGCTCAGGGTGCTGGGTGATCAGTGCTCAGTGTGCTGGGTGCTCAGTGCTCAGGGTGCTGGGTGCTCAGTGCTCGGGGTGCTGGGTGCTCAGTACTCAGGGTGCTGGGTGCTCAGTGCTCAGGGTGCTGGGTGCTCAGTGCTCGGGGCGCTGGGTGCTCAGTGCTCCGGGTGCTCGGAGCTCAGTACTCAGGGTGCTGTGTGCTCAGTGCTCGTTGTGATCGGTGCTCAGTAGTCAGGGTGCTGGGTGCTCAGTGCTCGGTGTGCTCGGTGCTCAGTACGTTGGGTGCTCACTACTCAGGGTGCTGGGTGCTCAGTGCTCAGGGTGCTGGGTGCTCAGTGCTCAGTGTGCTGGGTGCTCAGTGCTCAGGGTGCTGGGTGCTCAGTACTCAGGGTGCTGGGTGCTCAGTGCTCGGGGTGCTTGGTGCTCAGTGCTCAGGGTGCTGGGTGCTCAGTACTCGGGGTGCTGGGTGCTCAGTACTCAGGGTGCTGGGTGCTCAGTACTTAGGGTGCTGGGTGCTCAGTGCTCGGGGTGCTGGGTGCTCAGTACTCAGGGTGCTGGGTGCTCAGTACTCGGGGTGCTGGGTGCTCAGTACTCAGGGTGCTGGGTGCTCAGTACTCGGGGTGCTGGGTGCTCAGTACTCGGGTGCTGGGTGCTCAGTGCTCAGGGTGCTGGGTGCTCATTGCTCGGGGTGCTGGGTGCTCAGTGCTCAGTACTCAGGGTGCTGGGTGCTCAGTACTCAGTGTGCTGGGTGCTTAGTACTCGGTTGCTGGGTGCTCAGTGCTCAGGGTGCTGGGTGCTCAGTGCTCGGTGTGCTGGGTGCTCAGTGCTCAGTACTCAGGGTGCTGGGTGCTCAGTGCTCGGGGTGCTGGGTGCTCAGTGCTCAGTACTCAGGGTGCTGGGTACTCAGTGCTCAGGGTGCTGTGTGCTCAGTGCTCAGGGTGCTGGGTGCTCAGTGCTCAGGGTCCTGGGTACTCAGTGCTCAGGGTGCTTGGTGCTCAGTACTCAGGGTGCTGGGTGCTCAGTACTCAGGGTGCTGGGTGCTCAGTGCTCGGGGTGCTGGGTGCTCAGTGCTCGCGGTGCTGGGTGCTCAGTGCTCGGGGTGCTCGGTGCTCAGTACTCAGTGTGCTGGGTGCTCAGTGCTCGAGGTGCTCAGTACTCAGGGTGCTGTGTGTTCAGTGCTCAGGGTGCTGGGTGCTCAGTACTCAGGGTGCTGGGTGCTCAGTGCTCGGGGTGCTCGGTGCTCAGTACGCTGGGTGCTCAGTACTCAGGGTGCTGGGTGCTCAGTACTCAGGGTGCTGGGTGCTTAGTACTCAGGGTGCTAGGTGCTCAGTGCTCGGGGTGCTGGGTGCACAGTGCTCAGTACTCAGGGTGCTGGGTGCTCAGTGCTCAGGGTGCTGGGTGCTCAGTGCTCAGGGTGCTGGGTGCTCAGTGCTCAGGGTGCTGGGTGCTCAGTACTCAGGGTGCTGGGTGCTCAGTACTCAGGGTGCTGGGTGCTCAGTGCTCGGGGTGCTGGGTGCTCAGTGCTCGGTGTGCTGGGTGCTCAGTACTCAGGGTGCTGGGTGCTCAGTCCTCGGGGTGCTCGGTGCTCAGTACGTTGGGTGCTCAGTACTCAGGGTGCTGGGTGCTCAGTGCTCAGGGTGCTTTATGCTCAGTACTCAGGGTGCTGGGTGCTCAGTGCTCAGGGTGCTGGGTGCTCAGTGCTCGGGGTGCTGGGTGCTCAGTACTCAGGGTGCTGGGTGCTCAGTACTCCGGGTGCTGGGTGCTCAGTGCTCAGGGTGCTGGGTGCTCAGTGCTCAGGGTGCTTGATGCTCAGTACTCAGGGTGCTGGGTGCTCAGTGCTCAGGGTGCTGGGTGCTCAGTGCTCGGGGTGCTGGGTGCTCAGTACTCAGGGTGCTGGGTGCTCAGTACTCAGGGTGCTGGGTGCTCAGTACTCGGGGTGTTGGGTGCTCAGTGCTCAGCGTGCTGGGTGCTCAGTACTCACGGTGCTCGGTGCTCAGTGCTCGGGGTGCTGGGTTCTCAGTACTCAGGGTGCTGGGTGCTCAGTGCTCAGGGTGCTGGGTGCTCAGTGCTCAGGGTGCTGGGTGCTCAGTACACAGGGTGCTGGGTGCTTAGTACTCAGGGTGCTCAGTGCTCAGTACACAGGGTGCTGGGTGCTCAGTGCTCTGGGTGCTGGGTGCTCAGTGCTCAGTACTCAGGGTGCTGGGTGCTCAGTGCTCGGGGTGCTGGGTGCTCAGTACTCAGCGTGCTGGGTGCTCAGTACTCAGGGTGCTGGGTGCTCAGTGCTCAGGGGGCTGGGTGCTCAGTGCTCAGGGTGCTGGGTGCTCAGTGATCGGGGTCCTGGGTGCTCAGTACTCAGGGTGCTCAGTGCTCGGGGAGCTCGGTGCTCAGTACTCAGGGTGCTAGGTGCTCAGTACTCAGTGCTCGGGGTCCTGGGTGCTCCGTGCTCGGGGTGCTGGGTGCCCAGTGCTCTGGGTGCTTAGTGCTCAGTACTCAGGGTGCTGGGTGCTCAGTACTCAGGGTGCTTAGTGCTCGGGGTGCTGGGTGCTCAGTACTCAGGGTGCTGGGTTCTCAGTACTCAGGGTGCTGGGTGCTCAGTGCTCGGGGTGCTGGGTGCTCAGTGCTCGGCGTGCTGGGTGCTCAGTACTCAGGGTGCTGGGGCTCAGTACTCAGGGTGCTGGGTGCTCAGTACTCAGGGTGCTCGGTTCTCAGTACTCAGGGGGCTGGGTGCTCATACTCGGGGTGCTGGGTGCTCAGTTCTCGGGGTGCTGGGTGCTCAGTACTCAGGGTGCTGGGGGCTCAGTACTCAGGGTGCTGGGTGCTCAGTACTCAGGGTGATCTGCTCTCAGTACTCAGGGTGCTGGGTGCTCAGTGCTCGGGGTGCTGGGTGCTCAGTATTCGGGGTGCTCAGTGCTCAGTACTCAGGGTGCTGTGTGCTCAGTGCTCGGGGTGCTCCCTGCTCAGTACTCAGGGTGCTGGGTGCTCAGTGCTCAGGGTGCTGCGTGCTAAGTACTCAGGGTGCTGGGTGCTCAGTGCTCAGGGTGCTGGGTGCTCAGTATTCAGGTTGCTCAGTACTCAGGGTGCTGGGTGCTCAGTACTCAGGGTGCTCAGTACTCAGGGTGCTGGGTGCTCAGTGCTCGGGGTGCTGGGTGCTCAGTTCTCGAGGTGCTCAGTACTCAGGGTGTTGTGTGTTCAGTGCTCAGGGTGCTGGGTGCTCAGTACTCAGGGTGCTTGGTGCTTAGTACTCAGGGTGCTGGGTGCTCAGTACTCCGGGTGCTGGGTGCTCAGTGCTCGGGGTGCTCGGTGCTCAGTGCTCAAAGTGCTGGGTGCTCAGTACTCAGGGTGTTCATTGCTCAGGGTGCTGGGTGCTCAGTACTCAGGGTGCTGGGTGCTCAGTGCTCAGGGTGCTCGGTGCTCAGTACGTTGGGTGCTCATTACTCAGGGTACTGGGTGCTCAGTGCTCAGGGTGCTGGGTGCTCAGTGCTCAGGGTGCTGGGTGCTCAGTGCTCAGGGTGCTGGGTGCTCAGTGCTCAGGGTGCTGGGTGCTCAGTGCTCAGCGTGCTGGGTGCTCAGTACTCAGGGTGCTGGGTGCTCAGTGCTCAGGGTGCTGGTTGCTCAGTACTCTGGGTGCTGGGTGCTAGGTGCTCAGTACGCTGGGTGCTCAGTACTCAGGGTGCTGGGTGCTCAGTACTCAGGGTGCTGGGTGCTCAGTACTCAGGGTGCTCGGTGCTCAGTACTCAGGGTGCTGGGTGCTCAGTGCTCGGGGTGCTGGGTGCTCAGTACTCAGGGTGCTGGGTGCTCAGTGCTCGGGGTGCTCGGTGCTGAGTACGCTGGGTGCTCAGTACTCAGGGTGCTGGGTGCTCAGTACTCAGGGTGCTGGGTGCTTAGTACTCAGGGTGCTAGGTGCTCAGTGCTCGGGGTGCTGGGTGCTCAGTGCTCAGTACTCAGGGTGCTGGGTGCTCAGTGCTCAGGGTGCTGGGTGCTCAGTGCTCAGGGTGCTGGGTGCTCAGTGCTCAGGGCGCTGGGTGCTCAGTACTCAGGGTGCTGGGTGCTCAGTACTCAGGGTGCTGGGTGCTCAGTGCTCGGGGTGCTGGGTGCTCAGTGCTCGGTGTGCTGGGTGCTCAGTGCTCGGGGTTCTTGGTGGTCAGTACTCAGGGCGCTTTGTGCTCAGTGCTTGAGGTGCTCAGTACTCAGGGTGCTGTCTGTTCAGTGCTCAGGTTGCTGGGTGCTCAGTACTCAGGGTGCTCGGTGCTTAGTACTCAGGGTGCTGGGTGCTCAGTGCTCGGGGTGCTGGGTGCTCAGTGCTCAGTACTCAGCGTGCTGTGTGCTCAGTGCTCGGGGTGCTGGGTGCTCAGTGCTCAGTACTCAGGGTGCTGGGTGCTCAGTGCTCAGTTTGCTGGGTGCTCAGTGCTCGGGGTGCTCTGTGCTCAGTAGTCAGGGTGCTGGGTGCTCAGTACTCCGGGTGCTGGGTGCTCAGTTCTCGGGGCGCTCGGTGCTCAGTACTCAGTGCTCAGGGTGCTCAGTGCTCAGTGTTCAGGGTGCTGGGTGTTCAGTACTCAGGGTGCTGGGTGCTCAGTACTCAAGGTGCTGGGTGCTCAGTGCTCAGGGTGCTGGGTGCTCAGTGATCAGGGTGCTGGGTGCTCAGTACTCAGGTTGCTGGGTGCTCAGTACTCGGGGTGCTGGGTGCTCAGTACTCAGCGTGCTGGGTGCTCAGTACTCAGGGTGCTGGGTGCTCAGTGCTCGGGGTTCGGGTGCTCAGTGCTCAGGGTGATCGGTGCTCAGTACTCAGGGTGCTGGGTGCTCAGTGCTCAGGGTGCTGGGTGCTCAGTCCTCAGGGTGCTCAGTGCTCAGGGTGCTGGGTGCTCAGTGCTCGGGGTGCTCGGTGCTCAGTACTCAGGGTGCTGAGTGCTCAGTACTCAGGGTGCTGGGTGCTCAGTGCTCAGGGTGCTGGGTGATCAGTGCTCAGTGTGCTGGGTGCTCAGTGCTCAGGGTGCTGGGTGCTCAGTGCTCGGGGTGCTGGGTGCTCAGTACTCAGGGTGCTGGGTGCTCAGTGCTCAGGGTGCTGGGTGCTCAGTGCTCCGGGTGCTCGGAGCTCAGTACTCAGGGTGCTGTGTGCTCAGTGCTCGTTGTGATCGGTGCTCAGTAGTCAGGGTGCTGGGTGCTCAGTGCTCGGGGTGCTCGGTGCTCAGTACGTTGGGTGCTCACTACTAAGGGTGCTGGGTGCTCAGTGCTCAGGGTGCTGGGTGCTCAGTGCTCAGTGTGCTGGGTGCTCAGTTCTCAGGGTGCTGGGTGCTCAGTACTCAGGGTGCTGGGTGCTCAGTGCTCGGGGTGCTGGGTGCTCAGTGCTCAGGGTGCTGGGTGCTCAGTACTCGGGGTGCTGGGTGCTCAGTACTCAGGGTGCTGGGTGCTCAGTACTTAGGGTGCTGGGTGCTCAGTGCTCAGGGTGCTGGGTGCTCAGTACTCAGGGTGCTGGGTGCTCAGTACTCGGGGTGCTGGGTGCTCAGTACTCAGGGTGCTGGGTGCTCAGTACTCGGGGTGCTGGGTGCTCAGTACTCGGGTGCTGGGTGCTCAGTGCTCAGGGTGCTGGGTGCTTATTGCTCGGGGTGCTGGGTGCTCAGTGCTCAGTACTCAGGGTGCTGGGTGCTCAGTACTCAGTGTGCTGGGTGCTTAGTACTCGGGTGCTGGGTGCTCAGTGCTCAGGGTGCTGGGTGCTCAGTGCTCGGAGTGCTGGGTGCTCAGTGCTCAGTACTCAGGGTGCTGGGTGCTCAGTGCTCGGGGTGCTGGGTGCTCAGTGCTCAGTACTCAGGGTGCTGGGTACTCAGTGCTCAGGGTGCTGTGTGCTCAGTGCTCAGGGTGCTGGGTGCTCAGTGCTCAGGGTCCTGGGTACTCAGTGCTCAGGGTGCTGGGTGCTCAGTACTCAGGGTGCTGGGTGCTCAGTACTCAGGGTGCTGGGTGCTCAGTGCTCGGGGTGCTGGGTGCTCAGTGCTCGCGGTGCTGGGTGCTCAGTGCTCGGGGTGCTCGGTGCTCAGTACTCAGTGTGCTGGGTGCTCAGTGCTCGAGGTGCTCAGTACTCAGGGTGCTGTGTGTTCAGTGCTCAGGGTGCTGGGTGCTCAGTACTCAGGGTGCTCGTTGCTTAGTACTCAGGGTGCTGGGTGCTCAGTACTCTGGGTGCTCGGTGCTCAGTGCTCAAGGTGCTGGGTGCTCAGTACTCAGGGTGCTCAATGCTCAGGGTTCTGGGTGCTCAGTACTCAGGGTGCTGGGTGCTCAGTGCTCAGGGTGCTCGGTGCTCAGTACTCAGGGTGCTCAGTACTCAGGGTGCTGGGTGCTCAGTGCTCAGGGTGCTGGGTGCTCAGTGCTCAGGGTGCTGGGTGCTCAGTGCTCATTGTGCTGGGTGCTCAGTGCTCAGGGTGCTGGGTGCTCGGTGCTCGGGGTGCTGGTTGCTTAGTGCTCGGGGTGCCCGGTGCTCAGTACTCGGGGTGCTCAGTGCTCAGTACTCAGGGTGTTGGGTGCTCAGTGCTCAGGGTGCTGGGTGCTCAGTACTCAGGGTGCTGGGTGCTCGGTGCTCAGTACGCTGGGTGCTCAGTACTCAGGGTGCTGGGTCCTCAGTGCTCAGTGTGCTGGGTGCTCAGTGCTCGGGGTGCTCAGTGCTCAGTACTCAGGGTGCTGGGTGCTCAGTGCTCGAGGTGCTCAGTACTCAGGGTGCTGTGTGTTCAGTGCTCAGGGTGCTGGGTGCTCAGTACTCAGGGTGCTCGGTGCTTAGTACTCACGGTGCTGGGTGCTCAGTGCTCGGGGTGCTGTGTGCTCAGTGCTCAGTACTCAGGGTGCTGGGTGCTCAGTGCTCAAGGTGCTGTGTGCTCAGTGCTCAGGGTGCTGGGTGCTCAGTGCTCAGGGTGCTGGGTACTCATTGCTCAGGGTGCTGGTTGCTCAGTACTCAGGGTGCTGGGTGCTCAGTGCTCAGGGTGCTGGGTGCTCAGTACTCAGGGTGCTGGGTGCTCAGTGCTCGGGGTGCTGTATGCTCAGTGCTCAGGGTGCTGGGTGCTCAGTACTCAGGGTGCTGGGTGCTCAGTACTCAGGGTGCTGGGTGCTCAGTACTCAGGGTGCTGGGTGATCAGTGCTCAGGGCGCTGGGTGATCAGTGCTCAGTGTGCTGGGTGCTCAGTGCTCAGGGTGCTGGGTGCTCAGTACTCAGGGTGCTGGGTGCTCAGTACTCAGGGTGCTGGGTGCTCAGTACTCAGGGTGCTGAGTGCTCAGTACTCAGGGTGCTGGGTGCTCAGTACTCAGGGTGCTCGGTGCTCAGTGCTCGGGGTGCTGGGTACTCAGTGCTCGGGCCGCTGGGTGCTCAGTGCTCCGGGTGCTCGGAGCTCAGTACTCAGGGTGCTGTGTGCTCAGTGCTCGTTGTGATCGGTGCTCAGTAGTCAGGGTGCTGGGTGCTCAGTGCTCGGGGTGCTTGGTGCTCAGTACGTTGGGTGCTCACTAATCAGGGTGCTGGGTGCTCAGTGCTCACGGTGCTGGGTGCTCAGTGCTCAGTGTGCTGGGTGCTCAGTGCTCAGGGTGCTGGGTGCTCAGTACTCAGGGTGCTGGGTGCTCAGTGCTCGGGGTGCTGGGTGCTCAGTGCTCAGGGTGCTGGGTGCTCAGTACTCGGGGTGCTGGGTGCTCAGTACTCAGGGTGCTGGGTGCTCAGTACTTAGGGTGCTGGGTGCTCAGTGCTCGGGGTGCTGGGTGCTCAGTACTCAGGGTGCTGGGTGCTCAGTACTCGGGGTGCTGGGTGCTCAGTACTCAGGGTGCTGGGTGCTCAGTACTCGGGGTGCTGGGTGCTCAGTACTCGGGTGCTGGGTGCTCAGTGCTCAGGGTGCTGGGTGCTCATTGCTCGGTGTGCTGGGTGCTCAGTGCTCAGTACTCAGGGTGCTGGGTGCTCAGTACTCAGGGTGCTGGGTGCTTAGTACTCGGGTGCTGGGTGCTCAGTGCTCAGGGTGCTGGGTGCTCAGTGCTCGGTGTGCTGGGTGCTCAGTGCTCAGAACTCAGGGTGCTGGGTGCTCAGTACTCGGGGTGCTGGGTGCTCAGTACTCAGGGTGCTGGGTGCTCAGTACTCGGGGTGCTGGGTGCTCAGTACTCGGGTGCTGGGTGCTCAGTGCTCAGGGTGCTGGGTGCTCATTGCTCGGGGTGCTGGGTGCTCAGTGCTCAGTACTCAGGGTGCTGGGTGCTCAGTACTCAGTGTGCTGGGTGCTTAGTACTCGGGTGCTGGGTGCTCAGTGCTCAGGGTGCTGGGTGCTCAGTGCTCGGAGTGCTGGGTGCTCAGTGCTCAGTACTCAGGGTGCTGGGTGCTCAGTGCTCGGGGTGCTGGGTGCTCAGTGCTCAGTACTCAGGGTGCTGGGTACTCAGTGCTCAGGGTGCTGTGTGCTCAGTGCTCAGGGTGCTGGGTGCTCAGTGCTCAGGGTCCTGGGTACTCAGTGCTCAGGGTGCTGGGTGCTCAGTACTCAGGGTGCTGGGTGCTCAGTACTCAGGGTGCTGGGTGCTCAGTGCTCGGGGTGCTGGGTGCTCAGTGCTCGCGGTGCTGGGTGCTCAGTGCTCGGGGTGCTCGGTGCTCAGTACTCAGTGTGCTGGGTGCTCAGTGCTCGAGGTGCTCAGTACTCAGGGTGCTCGTTGCTTAGTACTCAGGGTGCTGGGTGCTCAGTACTCTGGGTTCTCGGTGCTCAGTGCTCAAGGTGCTGGGTGCTCAGTACTCAGGGTGCTCATTGCTCAGGGTTCTGGGTGCTCAGTACTCAGGGTGCTGGGTGCTCAGTGCTCAGGGTGCTCGGTGCTCAGTACTCAGGGTGCTCAGTACTCAGGGTGCTGGGTGCTCAGTGCTCAGGGTGCTGGGTGCTCAGTGCTCAGGTTGCTGGGTGCTCAGTGCTCATTGTGCTGGGTGCTCAGTGCTCAGGGTGCTGGGTGCTCGGTGCTCGGGGTGCTGGTTGCTTAGTGCTCGGGGTGCCCGGTGCTCAGTACTCGGGGTGCTCAGTGCTCAGTACTCAAGGTGTTGGGTGCTCAGTGCTCAGGGTGCTGGGTGCTCAGTACTCAGGGTGCTGGGTGCTCGGTGCTCAGTACGCTGGGTGCTCAGTACTCAGGGTGCTGGGTCCTCAGTGCTCAGTGTGCTGGGTGCTCAGTGCTCGGGGTGCTCAGTGCTCAGTACTCAGGGTGCTGGGTGCTCAGTGCTCGAGGTGCTCAGTACTCAGGGTGCTGTGTGTTCAGTGCTCAGGGTGCTGGGTGCTCAGTACTCAGGGTGCTCGGTGCTTAGTACTCACGGTGCTGGGTGCTCAGTGCTCGGGGTGCTGTGTGCTCAGTGCTCAGTACTCAGGGTGCTGGGTGCTCAGTGCTCAAGGTGCTGTGTGCTCAGTGCTCAGGGTGCTGGGTGCTCAGTGCTCAGGGTGCTGGGTACTCATTGCTCAGGGTGCTGGTTGCTCAGTACTCAGGGTGCTGGGTGCTCAGTGCTCAGGGTGCTGGGTGCTCAGTACTCAGGGTGCTTGGTGCTCAGTGCTCGGTGTGCTGTATGCTCAGTGCTCAGGGTGCTGGGTGCTCAGTACTCAGGGTGATGGGTGCTCAGTACTCAGGGTGCTGGGTGCTCAGTACTCAGGGTGCTGGGTGCTCAGTGCTCAGGGTGCTGGGTGATCAGTGCTCAGTGTGCTGGGTGCTCAGTGCTCAGGGTGCTGGGTGCTCAGTACTCAGGGTGCTGGGTGCTCAGTACTCAGGGTGCTGGGTGCTCAGTACTCAGGGTGCTGAGTGCTCAGTACTCAGGGTGCTGGGTGCTCAGTACTCAGGGTGCTCGGTGCTCAGTGCTCGGGGTGCTGGGTGCTCAGTGCTCGGGCCGCTGGGTGCTCAGTGCTCCGGGTGCTCGGAGCTCAGTACTCAGGGTGCTGTGTGCTCAGTGCTCGTTGTGATCGGTGCTCAGTAGTCAGGGTGCTGGGTGCTCAGTGCTCGGGGTGCTCGGTGCTCAGTACGTTGGGTGCTCACTAATCAGGGTGCTGGGTGCTCAGTGCTCACGGTGCTGGGTGCTCAGTGCTCAGTGTGCTGGGTGCTCAGTGCTCAGGGTGCTGGGTGCTCAGTACTCAGGGTGCTGGGTGCTCAGTGCTCGGGGTGCTGGGTGCTCAGTGCTCAGGGTGCTGGGTGCTCAGTACTCGGGGTGCTGGGTGCTCAGTACTCAGGGTGCTGGGTGCTCAGTACTTAGGGTGCTGGGTGCTCAGTGCTCGGGGTGCTGGGTGCTCAGTACTCAGGGTGCTGGGTGCTCAGTACTCGGGGTGCTGGGTGCTCAGTACTCAGGGTGCTGGGTGCTCAGTACTCGGGGTGCTGGGTGCTCAGTACTCGGGTGCTGGGTGCTCAGTGCTCAGGGTGCTGGGTGCTCATTGCTCGGTGTGCTGGGTGCTCAGTGCTCAGTACTCAGGGTGCTGGGTGCTCAGTACTCAGGGTGCTGGGTGCTTAGTACTCGGGTGCTGGGTGCTCAGTGCTCAGGGTGCTGGGTGCTCAGTGCTCGGTGTGCTGGGTGCTCAGTGCTCAGAACTCAGGGTGCTGGGTGCTCAGTGCTCGGGGTGCTGGGTGCTCAGTGCTCAGTACTCAGGGTGCTGGGTACTCAGTGCTCAGGGTGCTGTGTGCTCAGTGCTCAGGGTGCTGGGTGCTCAGTGCTCAGGGTCCTGGGTACTCAGTGCTCAGTGTGCTGGGTGCTCAGTACTCAGGGTGCTGGGTGCTCAGTACTCAGGGTGCTGGGTGCTCAGTGCTCGGGGTGCTGGGTGCTCAGTGCTCGCGGTGCTGGGTGCTCAGTGCTCGGGGTGCTCGGTGCTCAGTACTCAGTGTGCTGGGTGCTCAGTGCTCGAGGTGCTCAGTACTCAGGGTGCTGTGTGTTCAGTGCTCAGGGTGCTGGGTGCTCAGTACTCAGGGTGCTCGTTGCTTAGTACTCAGGGTGCTGGGTGCTCAGTACTCCGGGTGCTCGGTGCTCAGTGCTCAAGGTGCTGGGTGCTCAGTACTCAGGGTGCTCATTGCTCAGGGTTCTGGGTGCTCAGTACTCAGGGTGCTGGGTGCTCAGTGCTCAGGGTGCTCGGTGCTCAGTACTCAGGGTGCTCAGTACTCAGGGTGCTGGGTGCTCAGTGCTCAGGGTGCTGGGTGCTCAGTGCTCAGGGTGCTGGGTGCTCAGTGCTCGTTGTGCTGGGTGCTCAGTGCTCAGGGTGCTGGGTGCTCGGTGCTCGGGGTGCTGGTTGCTTAGTGCTCAGTACGCTGGGTGCTCAGTACTCAGGGTGCTGGGTCCTCAGTGCTCGGTGTGCTGGGTGCTCAGTGCTCAGTACTCAGGGTGCTGGGTGCTCAGTACTCGGGGTGCTCAGTGCTCAGTACTCAGGGTGTTGGGTGCTCAGTGCTCAGGGTGCTGGGTGCTCAGTACTCAGGGTGCTGGGTGCTCGGTGCTCAGTACGCTGGGTGCTCAGTACTCAGGGTGCTGGGTCCTCAGTGCTCGGTGTGCTGGGTGCTCAGTGCTCGGGGTGCTCAGTGCTCAGTACTCAGGGTGCTGGGTGCTCAGTGCTCGAAGTGCTCAGTACTCAGGGTGCTGTGTGTTCAGTGCTCAGGGTGCTGGGTGCTCAGTACTCAGGGTGCTCGGTGCTTAGTACTCAGGGTGCTGGGTGCTCAGTGCTCGGGGTGCTGTGTGCTCAGTGCTCAGTACTCAGGGTGCTGGGTGCTCAGTGCTCAAGGTGCTGTGTGCTCAGTGCTCAGGGTGCTGGGTGCTCAGTGCTCAGGGTGCTGGGTACTCATTGCTCAGGGTGCTGGGTGCTCAGTACTCAGGGTGCTGGGTGATCAGTGCTCAGGGAGCTGGGTGCTCAGTACTCAGGGTGCTGGGTGCTCAGTGCTCGGGGTGCTGGGTTCTCAGTGCTCAGGGTGCTGGGTGCTCAGTACTCAGGGTGCTGGGTGCTCAGTGCTCGGGGTGCTCGGTGCTCAGTACTCAGGGTGCTGAGTGCTCAGTACTCAGGGTGCTGGGTGCTCAGTACTCAGGGTGCTGTGTGCTCAGTGCTCAGGGTGCTGGGTGATCAGTGCTCAGTGTGCTGGGTGCTCAGTGCTCAGGGTGCTGGGTGCTCAGTGCTCGGGGTGCTGGGTGCTCAGTACTCGGGGTGCTGGGTGCTCAGTGCTCAGGGTGCTGGGTGCTCAGTGCTCGGGGCGCTGGGTGCTCAGTGCTCCGGGTGCTCGGAGCTCAGTACTCAGGGTGCTGTGTGCTCAGTGCTCGTTGTGATCGGTGCTCAGTAGTCAGGGTGCTGGGTTCTCAGTGCTCGGGGTGCTCGGTGCTCAGTACGTTGGGTGCTCACTACTCAGGGTGCTGGGTGCTCAGTGCTCAGGGTGCTGGGTGCTCAGTGCTCAGTGTGCTGGGTGCTCAGTGCTCAGGGTGCTGGGTGCTCAGTACTCAGGGTGCTGGGTGCTCAGTGCTCGGGGTGCTGGGTGCTCAGTGCTCAGGGTGCTGGGTGCTCAGTACTCGGGGTGCTGGGTGCTCAGTACTCAGGGTGCTGGGTGGTCAGTACTTAGGGTGCTGGGTGCTCAGTGCTCGGGGTGCTGGGTGCACAGTACTCAGGGTGCTGGGTGCTCAGTACTCGGGGTGCTGGGTGCTCAGTACTCAGGGTGCTGGGTGCTCAGTACTCGGGGTGCTGGGTGCTCAGTACTCGGGTGCTGGGTGCTCAGTGCTCAGGGTGCTGGGTGCTCATTGCTCGGGGTGCTGGGTGCTCAGTGCTGAGTACTCAGGGTGCTGGGTGCTCAGTACTCAGTGTGCTGGGTGCTTAGTACTCGGGTGCTGTGTGCTCAGTGCTCAGGGTGCTGGGTGCTCAGTGCTCAGGGTGCTGGGTACTCATTGCTCAGGGTGCTGGTTGCTCAGTACTCAGGGTGCTGGGTGCTCAGTGCTCAGGGTGCTGGGTGCTCAGTACTCAGGGTGCTGGGTGCTCAGTGCTCGGGGTGCTGTATGCTCAGTGCTCAGGGTGCTGGGTGCTCAGTACTCAGGGTGCTGGGTGCTCAGTACTCAGGGTGCTGGGTGCTCAGTACTCAGGGTGCTGGGTGCTCAGTGCTCAGGGTGCTGGGTGATCAGTGCTCAGTGTGCTGGGTGCTCAGTGCTCAGGGTGCTGGGTGCTCAGTACTCAGGGTGCTGGGTGCTCAGTACTCAGGGTGCTGGGTGCTCAGTACTCAGGGTGCTGAGTGCTCAGTACTCAGGGTGCTGGGTGCTCAGTACTCAGGGTGCTCGGTGCTCAGTGCTCGGGGTGCTGGGTACTCAGTGCTCGGGCCGCTGGGTGCTCAGTGCTCCGGGTGCTCGGAGCTCAGTACTCAGGGTGCTCTGTGCTCAGTGCTCGTTGTGATCGGTGCTCAGTAGTCAGGGTGCTGGGTGCTCAGTGCTCGGGGTGCTCGGTGCTCAGTACGTTGGGTGCTCACTAATCAGGGTGCTGGGTGCTCAGTGCTCACGGTGCTGGGTGCTCAGTGCTCAGTGTGCTGGGTGCTCAGTGCTCAGGGTGCTGGGTGCTCAGTACTCAGGGTGCTGGGTGCTCAGTGCTCGGGGTGCTGGGTGCTCAGTGCTCAGGGTGCTGGGTGCTCAGTACTCGGGGTGCTGGGTGCTCAGTACTCAGGGTGCTGGGTGCTCAGTACTTAGGGTGCTGGGTGCTCAGTGCTCAGTGTGCTGGGTGCTCAGTACTCGGGGTGCTGGGTGCTCAGTGCTCAGTGTGCTGGGTGCTCAGTGCTCAGGGTGCTGGGTGCTCAGTACTCGGGGTGCTGGGTGCTCAGTACTCAGGGTGCTGGGTGCTCAGTACTCGGGGTGCTGGGTGCTCAGTACTCGGGTGCTGGGTGCTCAGTGCTCAGGGTGCTGGGTGCTCATTGCTCGGTGTGCTGGGTGCTCAGTGCTCAGTACTCAGGGTGCTGGGTGCTCAGTACTCAGGGTGCTGGGTGCTTAGTACTCGGGTGCTGGGTGCTCAGTGCTCAGGGTGCTGGGTGCTCAGTGCTCGGTGTGCTGGGTGCTCAGTGCTCAGAACTCAGGGTGCTGGGTGCTCAGTACTCGGGGTGCTGGGTGCTCAGTACTCAGGGTGCTGGGTGCTCAGTACTCGGGGTGCTGGGTGCTCAGTACTCGGGTGCTGGGTGCTCAGTGCTCAGGGTGCTGGGTGCTCATTGCTCGGGGTGCTGGGTGCTCAGTGCTCAGTACTCAGGGTGCTGGGTGCTCAGTACTCAGTGTGCTGGGTGCTTAGTACTCGGGTGCTGGGTGCTCAGTGCTCAGGGTGCTGGGTGCTCAGTGCTCGGAGTGCTGGGTGCTCAGTGCTCAGTACTCAGGGTGCTGGGTGCTCAGTGCTCGGGGTGCTGGGTGCTCAGTGCTCAGTACTCAGGGTGCTGGGTACTCAGTGCTCAGGGTGCTGTGTGCTCAGTGCTCAGGGTGCTGGGTGATCAGTGCTCAGGGTCCTGGGTACTCAGTGCTCAGGGTGCTGGGTGCTCAGTACTCAGGGTGCTGGGTGCTCAGTACTCAGGGTGCTGGGTGCTCAGTGCTCGGGGTGCTGGGTGCTCAGTGCTCGCGGTGCTGGGTGCTCAGTTCTCGGGGTGCTCGGTGCTCAGTACTCAGTGTGCTGGGTGCTCAGTGCTCGAGGTGCTCAGTACTCAGGGTGCTGTGTGTTCAGTGCTCAGGGTGCTGGGTGCTCAGTACTCAGGGTGCTCGTTGCTTAGTACTCAGGGTGCTGGGTGCTCAGTACTCTGGGTGCTCGGTGCTCAGTGCTCAAGGTGCTGGGTGCTCAGTACTCAGGGTGCTCATTGCTCAGGGTTCTGGGTGCTCAGTACTCAGGGTGCTGGGTGCTCAGTGCTCAGGGTGCTCGGTGCTCAGTACTCAGGGTGCTCAGTACTCAGGGTGCTGGGTGCTCAGTGCTCAGGGTGCTGGGTGCTCAGTGCTCAGGTTGCTGGGTGCTCAGTGCTCATTGTGCTGGGTGCTCAGTGCTCAGGGTGCTGGGTGCTCGGTGCTCGGGGTGCTGGTTGCTTAGTGCTCGGGGTGCCCTGTGCTCAGTACTCGGGGTGCTCAGTGCTCAGTACTCAGGGTGTTGGGTGCTCAGTGCTCAGGGTGCTGGGTGCTCAGTACTCAGGGTGCTGGGTGCTCGGTGCTCAGTACGCTGGGTGCTCAGTACTCAGGGTGCTGGGTCCTCAGTGCTCAGTGTGCTGGGTGCTCAGTGCTCGGGGTGCTCAGTGCTCAGTACTCAGGGTGCTGGGTGCTCAGTGCTCGAGGTGCTCAGTACTCAGGGTGCTGTGTGTTCAGTGCTCAGGGTGCTGGGTGCTCAGTACTCAGGGTGCTCGGTGCTTAGTACTCACGGTGCTGGGTGCTCAGTGCTCGGGGTGCTGTGTGCTCAGTGCTCAGTACTCAGGGTGCTGGGTGCTCAGTGCTCAAGGTGCTGTGTGCTCAGTGCTCAGGGTGCTGGGTGCTCAGTGCTCAGGGTGCTGGGTACTCATTGCTCAGGGTGCTGGTTGCTCAGTACTCAGGGTGCTGGGTGCTCAGTGCTCAGGGTGCTGGGTGCTCAGTACTCAGGGTGCTGGGTGCTCAGTGCTCGGGGTGCTGTATGCTCAGTGCTCAGGGTGCTGGGTGCTCAGTACTCAGGGTGCTGGGTGCTCAGTACTCAGGGTGCTGGGTGCTCAGTACTCAGGGTGCTGGGTGCTCAGTGCTCAGGGTGCTGGGTGATCAGTGCTCAGTGTGCTGGGTGCTCAGTGCTCAGGGTGCTGGGTGCTCAGTACTCAGGGTGCTGGGTGCTCAGTACTCAGGGTGCTGGGTGCTCAGTACTCAGGGTGCTGAGTGCTCAGTACTCAGGGTGCTGGGTGCTCAGTACTCAGGGTGCTCGGTGCTCAGTGCTCGGGGTGCTGGGTGCTCAGTGCTCGGGCCGCTGGGTGCTCAGTGCTCCGGGTGCTCGGAGCTCAGTACTCAGGGTGCTGTGTGCTCAGTGCTCGTTGTGATCGGTGCTCAGTAGTCAGGGTGCTGGGTGCTCAGTGCTCGGTGTGCTCGGTGCTCAGTACGTTGGGTGCTCACTAATCAGGGTGCTGGGTGCTCAGTGCTCACGGTGCTGGGTGCTCAGTGCTCAGTGTGCTGGGTGCTCAGTGCTCAGGGTGCTGGGTGCTCAGTACTCAGGGTGCTGGGTGCTCAGTGCTCGGGGTGCTGGGTGCTCAGTGCTCAGGGTGCTGGGTGCTCAGTACTCGGGGTGCTGGGTGCTCAGTACTCAGGGTGCTGGGTGCTCAGTACTTAGGGTGCTGGGTGCTCAGTGCTCGGGGTGCTGGGTGCTCAGTACTCAGGGTGCTGGGTGCTCAGTACTCGGGGTGCTGGGTGCTCAGTACTCAGGGTGCTGTGTGCTCAGTACTCGGGGTGCTGGGTGCTCAGTACTCGGGTGCTGGGTGCTCAGTGCTCAGGGTGCTGGGTGCTCATTGCTCGGTGTGCTGGGTGCTCAGTGCTCAGTACTCAGGGTGCTGGGTGCTCAGTACTCAGGGTGCTGGGTGCTTAGTACTCGGGTGCTGGGTGCTCAGTGCTCAGGGTGCTGGGTGCTCAGTGCTCGGTGTGCTGGGTGCTCAGTGCTCAGAACTCAGGGTGCTGGGTGCTCAGTGCTCGGGGTGCTGGGTGCTCAGTGCTCAGTACTCAGGGTGCTGGGTACTCAGTGCTCAGGGTGCTGTGTGCTCAGTGCTCAGGGTGCTGGGTGCTCAGTGCTCAGGGTCCTGAGTACTCAGTGCTCAGTGTGCTGGGTGCTCAGTACTCAGGGTGCTGGGTGCTCAGTACTCAGGGTGCTGGGTGCTCAGTGCTCGGGGTGCTGGGTGCTCAGTGCTCGCGGTGCTGGGTGCTCAGTGCTCGGGGTGCTCGGTGCTCAGTACTCAGTGTGCTGGGTGCTCAGTGCTCGAGGTGCTCAGTACTCAGGGTGCTGTGTGTTCAGTGCTCAGGGTGCTGGGTGCTCAGTACTCAGGGTGCTCGTTGCTTAGTACTCAGGGTGCTGGGTGCTCAGTACTCCGGGTGCTCGGTGCTCAGTGCTCAAGGTGCTGGGTGCTCAGTACTCAGGGTGCTCATTGCTCAGGGTTCTGGGTGCTCAGTACTCAGGGTGCTGGGTGCTCAGTGCTCAGGGTGCTCGGTGCTCAGTACTCAGGGTGCTCAGTACTCAGGGTGCTGGGTGCTCAGTGCTCAGGGTGCTGGGTGCTCAGTGCTCAGGGTGCTGGGTGCTCAGTGCTCGTTGTGCTGGGTGCTCAGTGCTCAGGGTGCTGGGTGCTCGGTGCTCGGGGTGCTGGTTGCTTAGTGCTCAGTACGCTGGGTGCTCAGTACTCAGGGTGCTGGGTCCTCAGTGCTCGGTGTGCTGGGAGCTCAGTGCTCACTACTCAGGGTGCTGGGTGCTCAGTACTCGGGGTGCTCAGTGCTCAGTACTCAGGGTGTTGGGTGCTCAGTGCTCAGGGTGCTGGGTGCTCAGTACTCAGGGTGCTGGGTGCTCGGTGCTCAGTACGCTGGGTGCTCAGTACTCAGGGTGCTGGGTCCTCAGTGCTCGGTGTGCTGGGTGCTCAGTGCTCGGGGTGCTCAGTGCTCAGTACTCAGGGTGCTGGGTGCTCAGTGCTCGAAGTGCTCAGTACTCAGGGTGCTGTGTGTTCAGTGCTCAGGGTGCTGGGTGCTCAGTACTCAGGGTGCTCGGTGCTTAGTACTCAGGGTGCTGGGTGCTCAGTGCTCGGGGTGCTGTGTGCTCAGTGCTCAGTACTCAGGGTGCTGGGTGCTCAGTGCTCAAGGTGCTGTGTGCTCAGTGCTCAGGGTGCTGGGTGCTCAGTGCTCAGGGTGCTGGGTACTCATTGCTCAGGGTGCTGGGTGCTCAGTACTCAGGGTGCTGGGTGATCAGTGCTCAGGGAGCTGGGTGCTCAGTACTCAGGGTGCTGGGTGCTCAGTGCTCGGGGTGCTGGGTTCTCAGTGCTCAGGGTGCTGGGTGCTCAGTACTCAGGGTGCTGGGTGCTCAGTGCTCGGGGTGCTCGGTGCTCAGTACTCAGGGTGCTGAGTGCTCAGTACTCAGGGTGCTGGGTGCTCAGTACTCAGGGTGCTGTGTGCTCAGTGCTCAGGGTGCTGGGTGATCAGTGCTCAGTGTGCTGGGTGCTCAGTGCTCAGGGTGCTGGGTGCTCAGTGCTCGGGGTGCTGGGTGCTCAGTACTCGGGGTGCTGGGTGCTCAGTGCTCAGGGTGCTGGGTGCTCAGTGCTCGGGGCGCTGGGTGCTCAGTGCTCCGGGTGCTCGGAGCTCAGTACTCAGGGTGCTGTGTGCTCAGTGCTCGTTGTGATCGGTGCTCAGTAGTCAGGGTGCTGGGTTCTCAGTGCTCGGGGTGCTCGGTGCTCAGTACGTTGGGTGCTCACTACTCAGGGTGCTGGGTGCTCAGTGCTCAGGGTGCTGGGTGCTCAGTGCTCAGTGTGCTGGGTGCTCAGTGCTCAGGGTGCTGGGTGCTCAGTACTCAGGGTGCTGGGTGCTCAGTGCTCGGGGTGCTGGGTGCTCAGTGCTCAGGGTGCTGGGTGCTCAGTACTCGGGGTGCTGGGTGCTCAGTACTCAGGGTGCTGGGTGGTCAGTACTTAGGGTGCTGGGTGCTCAGTGCTCGGGGTGCTGGGTGCTCAGTACTCAGGGTGCTGGGTGCTCAGTACTCGGGGTGCTGGGTGCTCAGTACTCAGGGTGCTGGGTGCTCAGTACTCGGGGTGCTGGGTGCTCAGTACTCGGGTGCTGGGTGCTCAGTGCTCAGGGTGCTGGGTGCTCATTGCTCGGGGTGCTGGGTGCTCAGTGCTCAGTACTCAGGGTGCTGGGTGCTCAGTACTCAGTGTGCTGGGTGCTTAGTACTCGGGTGCTGGGTGCTCAGTGCTCAGGGTGCTGGGTGCTCAGTGCTCGGTGTGCTGGGTGCTCAGTGCTCAGTACTCAGGGTGCTGGGTGCTCAGTGCTCGGGGTGCTGGGTGCTCAGTGCTCAGTACTCAGGGTGCTGGGTACTCAGTGCTCAGGGTGCTGTGTGCTCAGTGCTCAGGGTGCTGGGTGCTCAGTGCTCAGGGTCCTGGGTACTCAGTGCTCAGGGTGCTGGGTGCTCAGTACTCAGGGTGCTGGGTGCTCAGTACTCAGGGTGGTGGGTGCTCAGTGCTCGGGGTGCTGGGTGCTCAGTGCTCGCAGTGCTGGGTGCTCAGTGCTCGGGGTGCTCGGTGCTCAGTACTCAGTGTGCTGGGTGCTCAGTGCTCGAGGTGCTCAGTACTCAGGGTGCTGTGTGTTCAGTGCTCAGGGTGCTGGGTGCTCAGTACTCAGGGTGCTCGTTGCTTAGTACTCAGGGTGCTGGGTGCTCAGTACTCCGGGTGCTCGGTGCTCAGTGCTCAAGGTGCTGGGTGCTCAGTACTCAGGGTGCTCATTGCTCAGGGTTCTGGGTGCTCAGTACTCAGGGTGCTGGGTGCTCAGTGCTCAGGTTGCTCGGTGCTCAGTACTCAAGGTGCTCAGTACTCAGGGTTCTGGGTGCTCAGTACTCAGGGTGTTGGGTGCTCAGTGCTCAGGGTGCTGGGTGCTCAGTACTCAGGGTGCTGGGTGCTCGGTGCTCAGTACGCTGGGAGCTCAGTACTCAGGGTGCTGGGTCCTCAGTGCTCGGTGTGCTGGGTGCTCAGTGCTCGGGGTGCTCAGTGCTCAGTACTCAGGCTGCTGGGTGCTCAGTGCTCGAGGTGCTCAGTACTCAGGGTGCTGTGTGTTCAGTGCTCAGGGTGCTGGGTGCTCAGTAGTCAGGGTGCTCGGTGCTTAGTACTCAGGGTGCTGGGTGCTCAGTGCTCGGGGTGCTGTGTGCTCAGTGCTCAGTACTCAGGGTGCTGGGTGCTCAGTGCTCAAGGTGCTGTGTGCTCAGTGCTCAGGGTGCTGGGTGCTCAGTGCTCAGGGTGCTGGGTACTCATTGCTCAGGGTGCTGGGTGCTCAGTACTCAGGGTGCTGGGTGCTCAGTGCTCAGGGTGCTGGGTGCTCAGTACTCAGGGTGCTGGGTGCTCATTGCTCGGGGTGCTGGGTGCTCAGTGATCAGGGTGCTGGGTGCTCAGTACTCAGGGTGCTGGGTGCTCAGTGCTCGGGGTGCTGGGTGCTCAGTCCTCAGGGTGCTCAGTACTCAGGGTGCTGGGTGCTCAGTGCTCGGGGTGCTCGGTGCTCAGTGCTCGGGGTGCTGGGTGCTCAGTGCTCAGGGTGCTGGGTGCTCAGTACTCAGGGGGCTGGGAGCTCAGTGCTCAGGGTGATCGGTGCTCAGTACTCAGGGTGCTCAGTACTCAGGGTGCTGGGAGCTCAGTGCTCAGGGTGGTCGGTGCTCAGTACTCAGGGTGCTCAGTACTCAGGTTGCTGGGTGCTCAGTGCTCGTGTTGCTGGGTGCTCAGTACTCAGGGTGCTGGGTGCTCAGTGCTCGGGGTTCTGGGTGCTCAGTCCTCAGGGTGCTCAGTGCTCAGGGTGCTGGGTGCTCAGTGCTCGGGGTGCTCGGTGCTCAGTACTCAGGGTGCTGAGTGCTCAGTACTCAGGGTGCTGGTTGCTCAGTACTCAGGGTGCTGGGTGCTCAGTGCTCAGGGTGCTGGGTGATCAGTGCTCAGGGTGCTGGGTGCTCAGTGCTCAGGGTGCTCGGTGCTCAGTGCTCGGGGTGCTGGGTGCTCAGTACTCAGGGTGCTGGGTGCTCAGTGCTCAGGGTGCTGGGTGCTCAGAGCTCGGGGCGCTGGGTGCTCAGTGCTCGGGGTGCTCGGAGCTCAGTACTCAGGGTGCTGGGTGCTCAGTGCTCGGGGTGCTCGGTGCTCAGTATGTTGGGTGCTCACTACTCAGGGTGCTGGGTGCTCAGTGCTCAGGGTGCTGGGTGCTCAGTGCTCGGGGTGCTCGGTGCTCAGTACTTTGGGTGCTCACTACTCAGGGTGCTGGGTGCTCAGTGCTCAGGGTGCTGGGTGCTCAGTGCTCAGGGTGCTGGGTGCTCAGTGCTCAGGGTGGTGGGTGCTCAGTACTCAGGTTGCTGGGTGCTCAGTGCTCGGGGTGCTGGGTGCTCAGTGCTCAGGGTGCTGGGTGCTCAGTACTCGGGGTGCTGGGTGCTCAGTACTCAGGGTGCTGGGTGCTCAGTACTCAGGGTGCTGGGTGCTCAGTGCTCGGGGTGCTGGGTGCTCAGTACTCAGGGTGCTGTGTGCTCAGTACTCAGGGTGCTGGGTGCTCAGTGCTCGGGGTGCTGGGTGCTCAGTGCTCGGTGTGCTGGGTCCTCAGTGCTCGGTGTGCTGGGTGCTCAGTGCTCTTGGTGCTCGGAGCTCAGTACCCTGGGTGCTGGGTGCTCAGTGCTCGGGGTGCTCGGTGCTCAGTACTCAGGGTGCTGGGTGCTCAGTGCTCGGGGTGCTGGGTGCTCAGTACTCAGGGTGCTGGGTGCTCAGTGCTCGGGGTGCTGGGTCCTCAGTGCTCGGTGTGCTGGGTGCTCAGTGCTCGGGGGGCTCAGTGCTCAGTACTCAGGGTGCTGGGTGCTCAGTGCTCGAGGTGCTCAGTACTCAGGGTGCTGTGTGTTCAGTGCTCAGCTTGCTGGGTGCTCAGTACTCAGGGTGCTCGGTGCTTAGTACTCAGGGTGCTGGGTGCTCAGTGCTCGGGGTGCTGGGCGCTCAGTGCTCAGTACTCAGGGTGCTGGGTGCTCAGTGCTCGGGGTGCTGGGTGCTCAGTGCTCAGTACTCAGGGTGCTGGGTGCTCAGTGCTCAGGGTGCTGGGTGCTCAGTGCTCGGGGTGCTGGGTGCTCAGTGCTCAGTACTCAGGGTGCTGGGTGCTCAGTGCTCAGTTTGCTGGGTGCTCAGTGCTCGGGGTGCTCTGTGCTCAGTAGTCAGGGTGCTGGGTGCTCAGTACTCCGGGTGCTGGGTGCTCAGTTCTCGGGGAGCTCGGTGCTCAGTACTCAGTGCTCAGGGTGCTCAGTGCTCAGTGCTCAGGGTGCTGGGTGTTCAGTACTCAGGGTGCTGGGTGCTCAGTACTCAAGGTGCTGGGTGCTCAGTGCTCAGGGTGCTGGGTGCTCAGTGATCAGGGTGCTGGGTGCTCAGTACTCAGGTTGCTGGGTGCTCAGTACTCGGGGTGCTGGGTGATCAGTACTCAGGGTGCTGGGTGCTCAGTACTCAGGGTGCTGGGTGCTCAGTGCTCGGGGTTCTGGGTGCTCAGTGCTCAGGGTGATCGGTGCTCAGTACTCAGGGTGCTGGGTGCTCAGTGCTCAGGGTGCTGGGTGCTCAGTCCTCAGGGTGCTCAGTGCTCAGGGTGCTGGGTGCTCAGTGCTCGGTGTGCTCGGTGCTCAGTACTCAGGGTGCTGAGTGCTCAGTACTCAGGGTGCTGGGTGCTCGGTGCTCAGGGTGCTGGGTGATCAGTGCTCAGTGTGCTGGGTGCTCAGTGCTCAGGGTGCTGGGTGCTCAGTGCTCGGGGTGCTGGGTGCTCAGTACTCAGGGTGCTGGGTGCTCAGTGCTCAGGGTGCTGGGTGCTCAGTGCTCGGGGCGCTGGGTGCTCAGTGCTCCGGGTGCTCGGAGCTCAGTACTCAGGGTGCTGTGTGCTCAGTGCTCGTTGTGATCGGTGCTCAGTAGTCAGGGTGCTGCGTGCTCAGTGCTCGGGGTGCTCGGTGCTCAGTACGTTGGGTGCTCACTACTCAGGGTGCTGGGTGCTCAGTGCTCAGGGTGCTGGGTGCTCAGTGCTCAGTGTGCTGGGTGCTCAGTGCTCAGGGTGCTGGGTGCTCAGTACTCAGGGTGCTGGGTGCTCAGTGCTCGGGGTGCTGGGTGCTCAGTGCTCAGGGTGCTTGGTGCTCAGTACTCGGGGTGCTGGGTGCTCAGTACTCAGGGTGTTGGGTGCTCAGTGCTCAGGGAGCTGGGTGCTCAGTACTCAGGGTGCTGGGTGCTCGGTGCTCAGTACGCTGGGTGCTCAGTACTCAGGGTGCTGGGTCCTCAGTGCTCGGTGTGCTGGGTGCTCAGTGCTCGGGGTGCTCAGTGCTCAGTACTCAGGGTGCTGGGTGCACAGTGCTCGAGGTGCTCAGTACTCAGGGTGCTGTGTGTTCAGTGCTCAGGGTGCTGGGTGCTCAGTACTCAGGGTGCTCGGTGCTTAGTACTCAGGGTGCTGGGTGCTCAGTGCTCGGGGTGCTGTGTGCTCAGTGCTAAGTACTCAGGGTGCTGGGTGCTCAGTGCTCAAGGTGCTGTGTGCTCAGTGCTCAGGGTGCTGGGTGCTCAGTGCTCAGGGTGCTGTGTACTCATTGCTCAGGGTGCTGGGTGCTCAGTACTCAGGGTGCTGGGTGCTCAGTGCTCAGGGTGCTGGGTGCTCAGTACTCAGGGTGCTGGGTGCTCAGTGCTCGGGGTGCTGGGTGCTCAGTGCTCAGGGTGCTGGGTGCTCAGTACTCAGGGTGCTGGGTGCTCAGTGCTCGGGGTGCTCGGTGCTCAGTACTCAGGGTCCTGA
The DNA here is from genome assembly GCF_018167655.1 of Microtus oregoni. Classification (NCBI taxonomy): domain Eukaryota; kingdom Metazoa; phylum Chordata; class Mammalia; order Rodentia; family Cricetidae; genus Microtus; species Microtus oregoni. The sequence goes on from NW_024543585.1 coordinate 38,577, forward strand.
GTGCTCAGTACTCAGGGTGCTGGGTGCTCAGTACTCAGGGTGCTGTGTGCTCAGTGCTCAGGGTGCTGGGTGATCAGTGCTCAGTGTGCTGGGTGCTCAGTGCTCAGGGTGCTGGGTGCTCAGTGCTCGGGGTGCTGGGTGCTCAGTACTCAGGGTGCTGGGTGCTCAGTGCTCGGGGTGCTGGGTGCTCAGTGCTCAGTAATCAGGGTGCTGGGTGCTCAGTGCTCAGGGTGCTGGGTGCTCAGTGCTCGGGGTGCTGGGTGCTCAGTACTCAGGGTGCTGGGTGCTCAGTACTCAGGGTGCTGGGTGCTCAGTGCTCGGGGTGCTGGGTGCTCAGTACTCAGGGTGCTGGGTGCTCATTGCTCGGGGTGCTGGGTCCTCAGTGCTCGGGGTGCTGTGTGCTCAGTGCTCAGTACTCAGGGTGCTGGGTGCTCAGTGCTCAAGGTGCTGTGTGCTCAGTGCTCAGGGTGCTGGGTGCTCAGTGCTCAGGGTGCTGGGTACTCATTGCTCAGGGTGCTGGGTGCTCAGTACTCAGGGTGCTGGGTGCTCAGTGCTCAAGGTGCTGGGTGCTCAGTACTCAGGGTGCTGGGTGCTCAGTGCTCAGGGTGCTGGGTGCTCAGTGCTCAGGGTGCTGGGTGCTCAGTACTCAGGGTGCTGGGTGCTCAGTGCTCGGGGTGCTGGGTGCTCAGTGCTCGGGGTGCTGGGTGCTCAGTGCTCAGGGTGCTGGGTGCTCAGTACTGAGGGGGCTGGGAGCTCAGTGCTCAGGGTGATCGGTGCTCAGTACTCAGGGTGCTCAGTACTCAGGGTGCTGGGAGCTCAGTGCTCAGGGTGGTCGGTGCTCAGTACTCAGGGTGCTCAGTACTCAGGTTGCTGGGTGCTCAGTGCTCGTGTTGCTGGGTGCTCAGTACTCAGGGTGCTGGGTGCTCAGTGCTCGGGGTTCTGGGTGCTCAGTCCTCAGGGTGCTCAGTGCTCAGGGTGCTGGGTGCTCAGTGCTCGGGGTGCTCGGTGCTCAGTACTCAGGGTGCTGAGTGCTCAGTACTCAGGGTGCTGGTTGCTCAGTACTCAGGGTGCTGGGTGCTCAGTGCTCAGGGTGCTGGGTGATCAGTGCTCAGGGTGCTGGGTGCTCAGTGCTCAGGGTGCTCGGTGCTCAGTGCTCGGGGTGCTGGGTGCTCAGTACTCAGGGTGCTGGGTGCTCAGTGCTCAGGGTGCTGGGTGCTCAGAGCTCGGGGCGCTGGGTGCTCAGTGCTCGGGGTGCTCGGAGCTCAGTACTCAGGGTGCTGGGTGCTCAGTGCTCGGGGTGCTCGGTGCTCAGTACGTTGGGTGCTCACTACTCAGGGTGCTGGGTGCTCAGTGCTCAGGGTGCTGGGTGCTCAGTGCTCGGGGTGCTCGGTGCTCAGTACTTTGGGTGCTCACTACTCAGGGTGCTGGGTGCTCAGTGCTCAGGGTGCTGGGTGCTCAGTGCTCAGGGTGCTGGGTGCTCAGTGCTCAGGGAGGTGGGTGCTCAGTACTCAGGTTGCTGGGTGCTCAGTGCTCGGGGTGCTGGGTGCTCAGTGCTCAGGGTGCTGGGTGCTCAGTACTCGGGGTGCTGGGTGCTCAGTACTCAGGGTGCTGGGTGCTCAGTACTCAGGGTGCTGGGTGCTCAGTGCTCGGGGTGCTGGGTGCTCAGTACTCAGGGTGCTGTGTGCTCAGTACTCAGGGTGCTGGGTGCTCAGTGCTCGGGGTGCTCGGTGCTCAGTGCTCAAGGAGTTGGGTGCTCAGTACTCAGGGTGCTCATTGCTCAGGGTGCTGGGTGCTCAGTACTCAGGGTGCTGGGTGCTCAGTGCTCAGGGTGCTCGGTGCTCAGTACCCTGGGTGCTGGGTGCTCAGTGCTCGGGGTGCTCGGTCCTCAGTACTCAGGGTGCTGGGTGCTCAGTGCTCGGGGTGCTGGGTGCTCAGTACTCAGGGTGCTGGGTGCTCAGTGCTCGGGGTGCTGGGTCCTCAGTGCTCGGTGTGCTGGGTGCTCAGTGCTCGGGGTGCTCGGAGCTCAGTACCCTGGGTGCTGGGTGCTCAGTGCTCAGGGTGCTCGGTGCTCAGTACTCAGGGTGCTGGGTGCTCAGTGCTCGGGGTGCTGGGTGCTCAGTACTCAGGGTGCTGGGTGCTCAGTGCTCGGGGTGCTGGGTCCTCAGTGCTCGGTGTGCTGGGTGCTCAGTGCTCGGGGGGCTCAGTGCTCAGTACTCAGGGTGCTGGGTGCTCAGTGCTCGAGGTGCTCAGTACTCAGGGTGCTGTGTGTTCAGTGCTCAGCTTGCTGGGTGCTCAGTACTCAGGGTGCTCGGTGCTTAGTACTCAGGGTGCTGGGTGCTCAGTGCTCGGGGTGCTGGGCGCTCAGTGCTCAGTACTCAGGGTGCTGGGTGCTCAGTGCTCGGGGTGCTGGGTGCTCAGTGCTCAGTACTCAGGGTGCTGGGTGCTCAGTGCTCAGGGTGCTGGGTGCTCAGTGCTCGGGGTGCTGGGTGCTCAGTGCTCAGTACTCAGGGTGCTGGGTGCTCAGTGCTCAGTTTGCTGGGTGCTCAGTGCTCGGGGTGCTCGGTGCTCAGTACTTTGGGTGCTCACTACTCAGGGTGCTGGGTGCTCAGTGCTCAGGGTGCTGGGTGCTCAGTGCTCAGGGTGCTGGGTGCTCAGTGCTCAGGGAGGTGGGTGCTCAGTACTCAGGTTGCTGGGTGCTCAGTGCTCGGGGTGCTGGTTGCTCAGTGCTCAGGGTGCTGGGTGCTCAGTACTCGGGGTGCTGGGTGCTCAGTACTCAGGGTGCTGGGTGCTCAGTACTCAGGGTGCTGGGTGCTCAGTGCTCGGGGTGCTGGGTGCTCAGTACTCAGGGTGCTGTGTGCTCAGTACTCAGGGTGCTGGGTGCTCAGTGCTCGGGGTGCTCGGTGCTCAGTGCTCAAGGAGTTGGGTGCTCAGTACTCAGGGTGCTCATTGCTCAGGGTGCTGGGTGCTCAGTACTCAGGGTGCTGGGTGCTCAGTGCTCAGGGTGCTCGGTGCTCAGTACCCTGGGTGCTGGGTGCTCAGTGCTCGGGGTGCTCGGTGCTCAGTACTCAGGGTGCTGGGTGCTCAGTGCTCGGGGTGCTGGGTGCTCAGTACTCAGGGTGCTGGGTGCTCAGTGCTCGGGGTGCTGGGTCCTCAGTGCTCGGTGTGCTGGGTGCTCAGTGCTCGGGGTGCTCGGAGCTCAGTACCCTGGGTGCTGGGTGCTCAGTGCTCAGGGTGCTCGGTGCTCAGTACTCAGGGTGCTGGGTGCTCAGTGCTCGGGGTGCTGGGTGCTCAGTACTCAGGGTGCTGGGTGCTCAGTGCTCGGGGTGCTGGGTCCTCAGTGCTCGGTGTGCTGGGTGCTCAGTGCTCGGGGGGCTCAGTGCTCAGTACTCAGGGTGCTGGGTGCTCAGTGCTCGAGGTGCTCAGTACTCAGGGTGCTGTGTGTTCAGTGCTCAGCTTGCTGGGTGCTCAGTACTCAGGGTGCTCGGTGCTTAGTACTCAGGGTGCTGGGTGCTCAGTGCTCGGGGTGCTGGGCGCTCAGTGCTCAGTACTCAGGGTGCTGGGTGCTCAGTGCTCGGGGTGCTGGGTGCTCAGTGCTCAGTACTCAGGGTGCTGGGTGCTCAGTACTCAGGGTGCTGGGTGCTCAGTGCTCGGGGTTCTGGGTGCTCAGTGCTCAGGGTGATCGGTGCTCAGTACTCAGGGTGCTGGGTGCTCAGTGCTCAGGGTGCTGGGTGCTCAGTCCTCAGGGTGCTCAGTGCTCAGGGTGCTGGGTGCTCAGTGCTCGGTGTGCTCGGTGCTCAGTACTCAGGGTGCTGAGTGCTCAGTACTCAGGGTGCTGGGTGCTCGGTGCTCAGGGTGCTGGGTGATCAGTGCTCAGTGTGCTGGGTGCTCAGTGCTCAGGGTGCTGGGTGCTCAGTGCTCGGGGTGCTGGGTGCTCAGTACTCAGGGTGCTGGGTGCTCAGTGCTCAGGGTGCTGGGTGCTCAGTGTTCGGGGCGCTGGGTGCTCAGTGCTCCGGGTGCTCGGAGCTCAGTACTCAGGGTGCTGTGTGCTCAGTGCTCGTTGTGATCGGTGCTCAGTAGTCAGGGTGCTGCGTGCTCAGTGCTCGGGGTGCTCGGTGCTCAGTACGTTGGGTGCTCACTACTCAGGGTGCTGGGTGCTCAGTGCTCAGGGTGCTGGGTGCTCAGTGCTCAGTGTGCTGGGTGCTCAGTGCTCAGGGTGCTGGGTGCTCAGTACTCAGGGTGCTGGGTGCTCAGTGCTCGGGGTGCTGGGTGCTCAGTGCTCAGGGTGCTGGGTGCTCAGTACTCGGGGTGCTGGGTGCTCAGTACTCAGGGTGTTGGGTGCTCAGTGCTCAGGGTGCTGGGTGCTCAGTACTCAGGGTGCTGGGTGCTCGGTGCTCAGTACGCTGGGTGCTCAGTACTCAGGGTGCTGGGTCCTCAGTGCTCGGTGTGCTGGGTGCTCAGTGCTCGGGGTGCTCAGTGCTCAGTACTCAGGGTGCTGGGTGCACAGTGCTCGAGGTGCTCAGTACTCAGGGTGCTGTGTGTTCAGTGCTCAGGGTGCTGGGTGCTCAGTACTCAGGGTGCTCGGTGCTTAGTACTCAGGGTGCTGGGTGCTCAGTGCTCGGGGTGCTGTGTGCTCAGTGCTCAGTACTCAGGGTGCTGGGTGCTCAGTGCTCAAGGTGCTGTGTGCTCAGTGCTCAGGGTGCTGGGTGCTCAGTGCTCAGGGTGCTGTGTACTCATTGCTCAGGGTGCTGGGTGCTCAGTACTCAGGGTGCTGGGTGCTCAGTGCTCAGGGTGCTGGGTGCTCAGTACTCAGGGTGCTGGGTGCTCAGTGCTCGGGGTGCTGGGTGCTCAGTGCTCAGGGTGCTGGGTGCTCAGTACTCAGGGTGCTGGGTGCTCAGTGCTCGGGGTGCTCGGTGCTCAGTACTCAGGGTGCTGAGTGCTCAGTACTCAGGGTGCTGGGTGCTCAGTACTCAGGGTGCTGTGTGCTCAGTGCTCAGGGTGCTGGGTGATCAGTGCTCAGTGTGCTGGGTGCTCAGTGCTCAGGGTGCTGGGTGCTCAGTGCTCGGGGTGCTGGGTGCTCAGTACTCAGGGTGCTGGGTGCTCAGTGCTCGGGGTGCTGGGTGCTCAGTGCTCAGTAATCAGGGTGCTGGGTGCTCAGTGCTCAGTGTGCTGGGTGCTCAGTGCTCAGGGTGCTGGGTGCTCAGTGCTCGGGGTGCTGGGTGCTCAGTACTCAGGGTGCTGGGTGCTCAGTACTCAGGGTGCTGGGTGCTCAGTGCTCGGGGTGCTGGGTGCCCAGTACTCAGGGTGCTGGGTGCTCATTGCTCGGGGTGCTGGGTCCTCAGTGCTCGGGGTGCTGTGTGCTCAGTGCTCAGTACTCAGGGTGCTGGGTGCTCAGTGCTCAAGGTGCTGTGTGCTCAGTGCTCAGGGTGCTGGGTGCTCAGTGCTCAGGGTGCTGGGTACTCATTGCTCAGGGTGCTGGGTGCTCAGTACTCAGGGTGCTGGGTGCTCAGTGCTCAAGGTGCTGGGTGCTCAGTACTCAGGGTGCTGGGTGCTCAGTGCTCAGGGTGCTGGGTGCTCAGTGCTCAGGGTGCTGGGTGCTCAGTACTCAGGGTGCTGGGTGCTCAGTGCTCGGGGTGCTGGGTGCTCAGTGCTCGGGGTGCTGGGTGCTCAGTGCTCAGGGTGCTGGGTGCTCAGTACTCAGGGGGCTGGGAGCTCAGTGCTCAGGGTGATCGGTGCTCAGTACTCAGGGTGCTCAGTACTCAGGGTGCTGGGAGCTCAGTGCTCAGGGTGGTCGGTGCTCAGTACTCAGGGTGCTCAGTACTCAGGTTGCTGGGTGCTCAGTGCTCGTGTTGCTGGGTGCTCAGTACTCAGGGTGCTGGGTGCTCAGTGCTCGGGGTTCTGGGTGCTCAGTCCTCAGGGTGCTCAGTGCTCAGGGTGCTGGGTGCTCAGTGCTCGGGGTGCTCGGTGCTCAGTACTCAGGGTGCTGAGTGCTCAGTACTCAGGGTGCTGGTTGCTCAGTCCTCAGGGTGCTGGGTGCTCAGTGCTCAGGGTGCTGGGTGATCAGTGCTCAGGGTGCTGGGTGCTCAGTGCTCAGGGTGCTCGGTGCTCAGTGCTCGGGGTGCTGGGTGCTCAGTACTCAGGGTGCTGGGTGCTCAGTGCTCAGGGTGCTGGGTGCTCAGAGCTCGGGGCGCTGGGTGCTCAGTGCTCGGGGTGCTCGGAGCTCAGTACTCAGGGTGCTGGGTGCTCAGTGCTCGGGGTGCTCGGTGCTCAGTACGTTGGGTGCTCACTACTCAGGGTGCTGGGTGCTCAGTGCTCGGGGTGCTCGGTGCTCAGTACTTTGGGTGCTCACTACTCAGGGTGCTGGGTGCTCAGTGCTCAGGGTGCTGGGTGCTCAGTGCTCAGGGTGCTGGGTGCTCAGTGCTCAGGGAGGTGGGTGCTCAGTACTCAGGTTGCTGGGTGCTCAGTGCTCGGGGTGCTGGGTGCTCAGTGCTCAGGGTGCTGGGTGCTCAGTACTCGGGGTGCTGGGTGCTCAGTACTCAGGGTGCTGGGTGCTCAGTACTCAGGGTGCTGGGTGCTCAGTGCTCGGGGTGCTGGGTGCTCAGTACTCAGGGTGCTGTGTGCTCAGTACTCAGGGTGCTGGGTGCTCAGTGCTCGGGGTGCTCAGTGCTCAGTGCTCAAGGAGTTGGGTGCTCAGTACTCAGGGTGCTCATTGCTCAGGGTGCTGGGTGCTCAGTACTCAGGGTGCTGGGTGCTCAGTGCTCAGGGTGCTCGGTGCTCAGTACCCTGGGTGCTGGGTGCTCAGTGCTCGGGGTGCTCGGTGCTCAGTACTCAGGGTGCTGGGTGCTCAGTGCTCGGGGTGCTGGGTGCTCAGTACTCAGGGTGCTGGGTGCTCAGTGCTCGGGGTGCTGGGTCCTCAGTGCTCGGTGTGCTGGGTGCTCAGTGCTCGGGGTGCTCGGAGCTCAGTACCCTGGGTGCTGGGTGCTCAGTGCTCAGGGTGCTCGGTGCTCAGTACTCAGGGTGCTGGGTGCTCAGTGCTCGGGGTGCTGGGTGCTCAGTACTCAGGGTGCTGGGTGCTCAGTGCTCGGGGTGCTGGGTCCTCAGTGCTCGGTGTGCTGGGTGCTCAGTGCTCGGGGGGCTCAGTGCTCAGTACTCAGGGTGCTGGGTGCTCAGTGCTCGAGGTGCTCAGTACTCAGGGTGCTGTGTGTTCAGTGCTCAGCTTGCTGGGTGCTCAGTACTCAGGGTGCTCGGTGCTTAGTACTCAGGGTGCTGGGTGCTCAGTGCTCGGGGTGCTGGGCGCTCAGTGCTCAGTACTCAGGGTGCTGGGTGCTCAGTGCTCGGGGTGCTGGGTGCTCAGTGCTCAGTACTCAGGGTGCTGGGTGCTCAGTGCTCAGGGTGCTGGGTGCTCAGTGCTCGGGGTGCTGGGTGCTCAGTGCTCAGTACTCAGGGTGCTGGGTGCTCAGTGCTCAGTTTGCTGGGTGCTCAGTGCTCGGGGTGCTCTGTGCTCAGTAGTCAGGGTGCTGGGTGCTCAGTACTCCGGGTGATGGGTGCTCAGTTCTCGGGGCGCTCGGTGCTCAGTAATCAGTGCTCAGGGTGCTCAGTGCTCAGTGCTCAGGGTGCTGGGTGTTCAGTACTCAGGGTGCTGGGTGCTCAGTACTCAAGGTGCTGGGTGCTCAGTGCTCAGGGTGCTGGGTGCTCAGTGATCAGGGTGCTGGGTGCTCAGTACTCAGGTTGCTGGGTGCTCAGTACTCGGGGTGCTGGGTGCTCAGTACTCAGGGTGCTGGGTGCTCAGTACTCAGGGTGCTGGGTGCTCAGTGCTCGGGGTTCTGGGTGCTCAGTGCTCAGGGTGATCGGTGCTCAGTACTCAGGGTGCTGGGTGCTCAGTGCTCAGGGTGCTGGGTGCTCAGTCCTCAGGGTGCTCAGTGCTCAGGGTGCTGGGTGCTCAGTGCTCGGGGTGCTCGGTGCTCAGTACGTTGGGTGCTCACTACTCAGGGTGCTGGGTGCTCAGTGCTCAGGGTCCTGGGTGCTCAGTGCTCAGTGTGCTGGGTGCTCAGTGCTCAGGGTGCTGGGTGCTCAGTACTCAGGGTGCTGTGTGCTCAGTGCTCGGGGTGCTGGGTGCTCAGTGCTCAGGGTGCTGGGTGCTCAGTACTCGGGGTGCTGGGTGCTCAGTACTCAGGGTGCTGGGTGCTCAGTACTTAGGGTGCTGGGTGCTCAGTGCTCGGGGTGCTGGGTGCTCAGTACTCAGGGTGCTGGGTGCTCAGTACTCGGGGTGCTGGGTGCTCAGTACTCAGGGTGCTGGGTGCTCAGTACTCGGGGTGCTGGGTGCTCAGTACTCGGGTGCTGGGTGCTCAGTGCTCAGGGTGCTGGGTGCTCATTGCTCGGGGTGCTGGGTGCTCAGTGCTCAGTACTCAGGGTGCTGGGTGCTCAGTACTCAGTGTGCTGGGTGCTTAGTACTCGGGTGTTGGGTGCTCAGTGCTCAGGGTGCTGGGTGCTCAGAGCTCGGTGTGCTGGGTGCTCAGTGCTCAGTACTCAGGGTGCTGGGTGCTCAGTGCTCGGGGTGCTGGGTGCTCAGTGCTCAGTACTCAGGGTGCTGGGTACTCAGTGCTCAGGGTGCTGTGTGCTCAGTGCTCAGGGTGCTGGGTGCTCAGTGCTCAGGGTCCTGGGTACTCAGTGCTCAGGGTGCTGGGTGCTCAGTACTCAGGGTGCTGGGTGCTCAGTACTCAGGGTGCTGGGTGCTCAGTGCTCGGGGTGCTGGGTGCTCAGTGCTCGCGGTGCTGGGTGCTCAGTGCTCGGGGTGCTCGGTGCTCAGTACTCAGTGTGCTGGGTGCTCAGTGCTCGAGGTGCTCAGTACTCAGGGTGCTGTGTGTTCAGTGCTCAAGGTGCTGGGTGCTCAGTACTCAGGGTGCTCGTTGCTTAGTACTCAGGGTGCTGGGTGCTCAGTACTCTGGGTGCTCGGTGCTCAGTGCTCAAGGTGCTGGGTGCTCAGTACTCAGGGTGCTCATTGCTCAGGGTTCTGGGTGCTCAGTACTCAGGGTGCTGGGTGCTCAGTGCTCAGGGTGCTCGGTGCTCAGTACTCAGGGTGCTCAGTACTCAGGGTGCTGGGTGCTCAGTGCTCAGGGTGCTGGGTGCTCAGTGCTCAGGGTGCTGGGTGCTCAGTGCTCATTGTGCTGGGTGCTCAGTGCTCAGGGTGCTGGGTGCTCGGTGCTCGGGGTGCTGGTTGCTTAGTGCTCGGGGTGCCCGGTGCTCAGTACTCGGGGTGCTCAGTGCTCAGTACTCAGGGTGTTGGGTGCTCAGTGCTCAGGGTGCTGGGTGCTCAGTACTCAGGGTGCTGGGTGCTCGGTGCTCAGTACGCTGGGTGCTCAGTACTCAGGGTGCTGGGTCCTCAGTGCTCAGTGTGCTGGGTGCTCAGTGCTCGGGGTGCTCAGTGCTCAGTACTCAGGGTGCTGGGTGCTCAGTGCTCGAGGTGCTCAGTACTCAGGGTGCTGTGTGTTCAGTGCTCAGGGTGCTGGGTGCTCAGTACTCAGGGTGCTCGGTGCTTAGTACTCACGGTGCTGGGTGCTCAGTGCTCGGGGTGCTGTGTGCTCAGTGCTCAGTACTCAGGGTGCTGGGTGCTCAGTGCTCAAGGTGCTGTGTGCTCAGTGCTCAGGGTGCTGGGTGCTCAGTGCTCAGGGTGCTGGGTACTCATTGCTCAGGGTGCTGGTTGCTCAGTACTCAGGGTGCTGGGTGCTCAGTGCTCAGGGTGCTGGGTGCTCAGTACTCAGGGTGCTGGGTGCTCAGTGCTCGGGGTGCTGTATGCTCAGTGCTCAGGGTGCTGGGTGCTCAGTACTCAGGGTGCTGGGTGCTCAGTACTCAGGGTGCTGGGTGCTCAGTACTCAGGGTGCTGGGTGCTCAGTACTCAGGGTGCTGGGTGCTCAGTACTCAGGGTGCTGGGTGCTCAGTACTCAGGGTGCTGAGTGCTCAGTACTCAGGGTGCTGGGTGCTCAGTACTCAGGGTGCTCGGTGCTCAGTGCTCGGGGTGCTGGGTGCTCAGTGCTCGGGCCGCTGGGTGCTCAGTGCTCCGGGTGCTCGGAGCTCAGTACTCAGGGTGCTGTGTGCTCAGTGCTCGTTGTGATCGGTGCTCAGTAGTCAGGGTGCTGGGTGCTCAGTACTCAGGGTGCTGTGTGCTCAGTGCTCAGGGTGCTGGGTGATCAGTGCTCAGTGTGCTGGGTGCTCAGTGCTCAGGGTGCTGGGTGCTCAGTGCTCGGGGTGCTGGGTGCTCAGTATTCAGGGTGCTGGGTGCTCAGTGCTCGGGGTGCTGGGTGCTCAGTGCTCAGTAATCAGGGTGCTGGGTGCTCAGTGCTCAGTGTGCTGGGTGCTCAGTGCTCAGGGTGCTGGGTGCTCAGTGCTCGGGGTGCTGGGTGCTCAGTACTCAGGGTGCTGGGTGCTCAGTACTCAGGGTGCTGGGTGCTCAGTGCTCGGGGTGCTGGGTGCTCAGTACTCAGGGTGCTGGGTGCTCATTGCTCGGGGTGCTGGGTCCTCAGTGCTCGGGGTGCTGTGTGCTCAGTGCTCAGTACTCAGGGTGCTGGGTGCTCAGTGCTCAAGGTGCTGTGTGCTCAGTGCTCAGGGTGCTGGGTGCTCAGTGCTCAGGGTGCTGGGTACTCATTGCTCAGGGTGCTGGGTGCTCAGTACTCAGGGTGCTGGGTGCTCAGTGCTCAAGGTGCTGGGTGCTCAGTACTCAGGGTGCTGGGTGCTCAGTGCTCAGGGTGCTGGGTGCTCAGTGCTCAGGGTGCTGGGTGCTCAGTACTCAGGGTGCTGGGTGCTCAGTGCTCGGGGTGCTGGGTGCTCAGTGCTCGGGGTGCTGGGTGCTCAGTGCTCAGGGTGCTGGGTGCTCAGTACTCAGGGGGCTGGGAGCTCAGTGCTCAGGGTGATCGGTGCTCAGTACTCAGGGTGCTCAGTACTCAGGGTGCTGGGAGCTCAGTGCTCAGGGTGGTCGGTGCTCAGTACTCAGGGTGCTCATTACTCAGGTTGCTGGGTGCTCAGTGCTCGTGTTGCTGGGTGCTCAGTACTCAGGGTGCTGGGTGCTCAGTGCTCGGGGTTCTGGGTGCTCAGTCCTCAGGGTGCTCAGTGCTCAGGGTGCTGGGTGCTCAGTGCTCGGGGTGCTCGGTGCTCAGTACTCAGGGTGCTGAGTGCTCAGTACTCAGGGTGCTGGTTGCTCAGTCCTCAGGGTGCTGGGTGCTCAGTGCTCAGGGTGCTGGGTGATCAGTGCTCAGGGTGCTGGGTGCTCAGTGCTCAGGGTGCTCGGTGCTCAGTGCTCGGGGTGCTGGGTGCTCAGTACTCAGGGTGCTGGGTGCTCAGTGCTCAGGGTGCTGGGTGCTCAGAGCTCGGGGCGCTGGGTGCTCAGTGCTCGGGGTGCTCGGAGCTCAGTACTCAGGGTGCTGGGTGCTCAGTGCTCGGGGTGCTCGGTGCTCAGTACGTTGGGTGCTCACTACTCAGGGTGCTGGGTGTTCAGTGCTCGGGGTGCTCGGTGCTCAGTACTTTGGGTGCTCACTACTCAGGGTGCTGGGTGCTCAGTGCTCAGGGTGCTGGGTGCTCAGTGCTCAGGGTGCTGGGTGCTCAGTGCTCAGGGAGGTGGGTGCTCAGTACTCAGGTTGCTGGGTGCTCAGTGCTCGGGGTGCTGGGTGCTCAGTGCTCAGGGTGCTGGGTGCTCAGTACTCGGGGTGCTGGGTGCTCAGTACTCAGGGTGCTGGGTGCTCAGTACTCAGGGTGCTGGGTGCTCAGTGCTCGGGGTGCTGGGTGCTCAGTACTCAGGGTGCTGTGTGCTCAGTACTCAGGGTGCTGGGTGCTCAGTGCTCGGGGTGCTCAGTGCTCAGTGCTCAAGGAGTTGGGTGCTCAGTACTCAGGGTGCTCATTGCTCAGGGTGCTGGGTGCTCAGTACTCAGGGTGCTGGGTGCTCAGTGCTCAGGGTGCTCGGTGCTCAGTACCCTGGGTGCTGGGTGCTCAGTGCTCGGGGTGCTCGGTGCTCAGTACTCAGGGTGCTGGGTGCTCAGTGCTCGGGGTGCTGGGTGCTCAGTACTCAGGGTGCTGGGTGCTCAGTGCTCGGGGTGCTGGGTCCTCAGTGCTCGGTGTGCTGGGTGCTCAGTGCTCGGGGTGCTCGGAGCTCAGTACCCTGGGTGCTGGGTGCTCAGTGCTCAGGGTGCTCGGTGCTCAGTACTCAGGGTGCTGGGTGCTCAGTGCTCGGGGTGCTGGGTGCTCAGTACTCAGGGTGCTGGGTGCTCAGTGCTCGGGGTGCTGGGTCCTCAGTGCTCGGTGTGCTGGGTGCTCAGTGCTCGGGGGGCTCAGTGCTCAGTACTCAGGGTGCTGGGTGCTCAGTGCTCGAGGTGCTCAGTACTCAGGGTGCTGTGTGTTCAGTGCTCAGCTTGCTGGGTGCTCAGTACTCAGGGTGCTCGGTGCTTAGTACTCAGGGTGCTGGGTGCTCAGTGCTCGGGGTGCTGGGCGCTCAGTGCTCAGTACTCAGGGTGCTGGGTGCTCAGTGCTCGGGGTGCTGGGTGCTCAGTGCTCAGTACTCAGGGTGCTGGGTGCTCAGTGCTCAGGGTGCTGGGTGCTCAGTGCTCGGGGTGCTGGGTGCTCAGTGCTCAGTACTCAGGGTGCTGGGTGCTCAGTGCTCAGTTTGCTGGGTGCTCAGTGCTCGGGGTGCTCTGTGCTCAGTAGTCAGGGTGCTGGGTGCTCAGTACTCCGGGTGATGGGTGCTCAGTTCTCGGGGCGCTCGGTGCTCAGTAATCAGTGCTCAGGGTGCTCAGTGCTCAGTGCTCAGGGTGCTGGGTGTTCAGTACTCAGGGTGCTGGGTGCTCAGTACTCGGGGTGCTCAGTGCTCAGTACTCAGGGTGTTGGGTGCTCAGTGCTCAGGGTGCTGGGTGCTCAGTACTCAGGGTGCTGGGTGCTCGGTGCTCAGTACGCTGGGTGCTCAGTACTCAGGGTGCTGGGTCCTCAGTGCTCAGTGTGCTGGGTGCTCAGTGCTCGGGGTGCTCAGTGCTCAGTACTCAGGGTGCTGGGTGCTCAGTGCTCGAGGTGCTCAGTACTCAGGGTGCTGTGTGTTCAGTGCTCAGGGTGCTGGGTGCTCAGTACTCAGGGTGCTCGGTGCTTAGTACTCACGGTGCTGGGTGCTCAGTGCTCGGGGTGCTGTGTGCTCAGTGCTCAGTACTCAGGGTGCTGGGTGCTCAGTGCTCAAGGTGCTGTGTGCTCAGTGCTCAGGGTGCTGGGTGCTCAGTGCTCAGGGTGCTGGGTACTCATTGCTCAGGGTGCTGGTTGCTCAGTACTCAGGGTGCTGGGTGCTCAGTGCTCAGGGTGCTGGGTGCTCAGTACTCAGGGTGCTGGGTGCTCAGTGCTCGGGGTGCTGTATGCTCAGTGCTCAGGGTGCTGGGTGCTCAGTACTCAGGGTGCTGGGTGCTCAGTACTCAGGGTGCTGGGTGCTCAGTACTCAGGGTGCTGGGTGCTCAGTACTCAGGGTGCTGGGTGCTCAGTACTCAGGGTGCTGGGTGCTCAGTACTCAGGGTGCTGAGTGCTCAGTACTCAGGGTGCTGGGTGCTCAGTACTCAGGGTGCTCGGTGCTCAGTGCTCGGGGTGCTGGGTGCTCAGTGCTCGGGCCGCTGGGTGCTCAGTGCTCCGGGTGCTCGGAGCTCAGTACTCAGGGTGCTGTGTGCTCAGTGCTCGTTGTGATCGGTGCTCAGTAGTCAGGGTGCTGGGTGCTCAGTGCTCGGGGTGCTCGGTGCTCAGTACGTTGGGTGCTCACTACTCAGGGTGCTGGGTGCTCAGTGCTCACGGTGCTGGGTGCTCAGTGCTCAGTGTGCTGGGTGCTCAGTGCTCAGGGTGCTGGGTGCTCAGTACTCAGGGTGCTGGGTGCTCAGTGATCGGGGTGCTGGGTGCTCAGTGCTCAGGGTGCTGGGTGCTCAGTACTCGGGGTGCTGGGTGCTCAGTACTCAGGGTGCTGGGTGCTCAGTACTTAGGGTGCTGGGTGCTCAGTGCTCGGGGTGCTGGGTGCTCAGTACTCAGGGTGCTGGGTGCTCAGTACTCGGGGTGCTGGGTGCTCAGTACTCAGGGTGCTGGGTGCTCAGTACTCGGGGTGCTGGGTGCTCAGTACTCGGGTGCTGGGTGCTCAGTGCTCACGGTGCTGGGTGCTCATTGCTCGGTGTGCTGGGTGCTCAGTGCTCAGTACTCAGGGTGCTGGGTGCTCAGTACTCAGTGTGCTGGGTGCTTAGTACTCGGGTGCTGGGTGCTCAGTGCTCAGGGTGCTGGGTGCTCAGTGCTCGGTGTGCTGGGTGCTCAGTGCTCAGTACTCAGGGTGCTGGGTGCTCAGTGCTCGGGGTGCTGTGTGCTCAGTGCTCAGTACTCAGGGTGCTGGGTACTCAGTGCTCAGGGTGCTGTGTGCTCAGTGCTCAGGGTGCTGGGTGCTCAGTGCTCAGGGTCCTGGGTACTCAGTGCTCAGGGTGCTGGGTGCTCAGTACTCAGGGTGCTGGGTGCTCAGTACTCAGGGTGCTGGGTGCTCAGTGCTCGGGGTGCTGGGTGCTCAGTGCTCGGGGTGCTGGGTGCTCAGTGCTCGGGGTGCTCGGTGCTCAGTACTCAGTGTGCTGGGTGCTCAGTGCTCGAGGTGCTCAGTACTCAGGGTGCTGTGTGTTCAGTGCTCAGGGTGCTGGGTGCTCAGTACTCAGGGTGCTCGTTGCTTAGTACTCAGGGTGCTGGGTGCTCAGTACTCCGGGTGCTCGGTGCTCAGTGCTCAAGGTGCTGGGTGCTCAGTACTCAGGGTGCTCATTGCTCAGGGTTCTGGGTGCTCAGTACTCAGGTTTCTGGGTGCTCAGTGCTCAGGGTGCTCGGTGCTCAGTACTCAGGGTGCTCAGTACTCAGGGTGCTGGGTGCTCAGTGCTCAGGGTGCTGGGTGCTCAGTGCTCAGGGTGCTGGGTGCTCAGTGCTCATTGTGCTGGGTGCTCAGTGCTCAGGGTGCTGGGTGCTCGGTGCTCGGGGTGCTGGTTGCTTAGTGCTCAGTACGCTGGGTGCTCAGTACTCAGGGTGCTGGGTCCTCAGTGCTCGGTGTGCTGGGTGCTCAGTGCTCAGTACGCAGGGTGCTGGGTGCTCAGTACTCGGGGTGCTCAGTGCTCAGTACTCAGGGTGTTGGGTGCTCAGTGCTCAGGATGCTGGGTGCTCAGTACTCAGGGTGCTGGGTGCTCGGTGCTCAGTACGCTGGGTGCTCAGTACTCAGGGTGCTGGGTCCTCAGTGGTCGGTGTGCTGGGTGGTCAGTGCTCGGGGTGCTCAGTGCTCAGTACTCAGGGTGCTGGGTGCTCAGTGCTCGAGGTGCTCAGTACTCAGGGTGCTGTGTGTTCAGTGCTCAGGGTGCTGGGTGCTCAGTACTCAGGGTGCTCGGTGCTTAGTACTCAGGGTGCTGGGTGCTCAGTGCTCGGGGTGCTGTGTGCTCAGTGCTCAGTACTCAGGGTGCTGGGTGCTCAGTGCTCAAGGTGCTCTGTGCTCAGTGCTCAGGGTGCTGGGTGCTCAGTGCTCAGGGTGCTGTGTACTCATTGCTCAGGGTGCTGGGTGCTCAGTACTCAGGGTGCTGGGTGCTCAGTGCTCAGGGTGCTGGGTGCTCAGTACTCAGGGTGCTGGGTGCTCAGTGCTCGGGGTGCTGGGTGCTCAGTGCTCAGGGTGCTGGGTGCTCAGTACTCAGGGTGCTGGGTGCTCAGTGCTCGGGGTGCTCGGTGCTCAGTACTCAGGGTGCTCAGTGCTCAGTACTCAGGGTGCTGGGTGCTCAGTACTCAGGGTGCTGTGTGCTCAGTGCTCAGGGTGCTGGGTGATCAGTGCTCAGTGTGCTGGGTGCTCAGTGCTCAGGGTGCTGGGTGCTCAGTGCTCGGGGTGCTGGGTGCTCAGTACTCAGGGTGCTGGGTGCTCAGTGCTCAGGGTGCTGGGTGCTCAGTGCTCGGGGCGCTGGGTGCTCAGTGCTCCGGGTGCTCGGAGCTCAGTACTCAGGGTGCTGTGTGCTCAGTGCTCGTTGTGATCGGTGCTCAGTAGTCAGGGTGCTGGGTGCTCAGTGCTCGGGGTGCTCGGTGCTCAGTACGTTGGGTGCTCACTACTCAGGGTGCTGGGTGCTCAGTGCTCAGGGTGCTGGGTGCTCAGTGCTCAGTGTGCTGGGTGCTCAGTGCTCAGGGTGCTGGGTGCTCAGTACTCAGGGTGCTGGGTGCTCAGTGCTCGGGGTGCTGGGTGCTCAGTGCTCAGGGTGCTGGGTGCTCAGTACTCGGGGTGCTGGGTGCTCAGTACTCAGGGTGCTGGGTGGTCAGTACTTAGGGTGCTGGGTGCTCAGTGCTCTGGGTGCTGGGTGCTCAGTACTCAGGGTGCTGGGTGCTCAGTACTCGGGGTGCTGGGTGCTCAGTACTCAGGGTGCTGGGTGCTCAGTACTCGGTGTGCTGGGTGCTCAGTACTCGGGTGCTGGGTGCTCAGTGCTCAGGGTGCTGGGTGCTCATTGCTCGGGGTGCTGGGTGCTCAGTGCTCAGTACTCAGGGTGCTGGGTGCTCAGTACTCAGTGTGCTGGGTGCTTAGTACTCGGGTGCTGGGTGCTCAGTGCTCAGGGTGCTGGGTGCTCAGTGCTCGGTGTGCTGGGTGCTCAGTGCACAGTACTCAGGGTGCTGGGTGCTCAGTGCTCGGGGTGCTGGGTGCTCAGTGCTCAGTACTCAGGGTGCTGGGTACTCAGTGCTCAGGGTGCTGTGTGCTCAGTGCTCAAGGTGCTGGGTGCTCAGTACTCAGGGTGCTCATTGCTCAGGGTTCTGGGTGCTCAGTACTCAGGGTGCTGGGTGCTCAGTGCTCAGGGTGCTCGGTGCTCAGTACTCAGGGTGCTCAGTACTCAGGGTGCTGTGTGCTCAGTGCTCAGTGTGCTGGGTGCTCAGTACTCAGGGTGCTGGGTGCTCAGTACTCAGGGTGGTGGGTGCTCAGTGCTCGGGGTGCTGGGTGCTCAGTGCTCGCAGTGCTGGGTGCTCAGTGCTCGGTGTGCTCGGTGCTCAGTACTCAGTGTGCTGGGTGCTCAGTGCTCGAGGTGCTCAGTACTCAGGGTGCTGTGTGTTCAGTGCTCAGGGTGCTGGGTGCTCAGTACTCAGGGTGCTCGTTGCTTAGTACTCAGGGTGCTGGGTGCTCAGTACTCCGGGTGCTCGGTGCTCAGTGCTCAAGGTGCTGGGTGCTCAGTACTCAGGGTGCTCATTGCTCAGGGTTCTGGGTGCTCAGTACTCAGGGTGCTGGGTGCTCAGTGCTCAGGGTGCTCGGTGCTCAGTACTCAGGGTGCTCAGTACTCAGGGTGCTGGGTGCTCAGTGCTCAGGGTGCTGGGTGCTCAGTGCTCGTTGTGCTGGGTGCTCAGTGCTCATTGTGCTGGGTGCTCAGTTCTCAGGGTGCTGGGTGCTCGGTGCTCGGGGTGCTGGTTGCTTAGTGCTCGGGGTGCCCGGTGCTCAGTACTCAGGGTGCTCAGTGCTCAGTACTCAGGGTGTTGGGTGCTCAGTGTTCAAGGTGCTGGGTGCTCAGTACTCAGGGTGCTGGGTGCTCGGTGCTCAGTACTCTGGGAGCTCAGTACTCAGGGTGCTGGGTGCTCAGTGCTCGGGGTGCTCAGTGCTCAGTACTCAGGCTGCTGGGTGCTCAGTGCTCGAGGTGCTCAGTACTCAGGGTGCTGTGTGTTCAGTGCTCAGGGTGCTGGGTGATCAGTAGTCAGGGTGCTCGGTGCTTAGTACTCAGGGTGCTGGGTGCTCAGTGCTCGGGGTGCTGTGTGCTCAGTGCTCAGTACTCAGGGTGCTGGGTGCTCAGTGCTCAAGGAGCTGTGTGCTCAGTGCTCAGGGTGCTGGGTGCTCAGTGCTCAGGGTGCTGGGTACTCAGTGCTCAGGGTGCTGGGTGCTCAGTACTCAGGGTGCTGGGTGCTCAGTGCTCGGGGTGCTGGGTGCTCAGTGCTCAGGGTGCTGGGTGCTCAGTACTCAGGGTGCTGGGTGCTCAGTGCTCGGGGTGCTGGGTGCTCAGTGCTCGGGGTGCTGGGTGCTCAGTGCTCAGGGTGCTGGGTGCTCAGTACTCAGGGGGCTGGGAGCTCAGTGCTCAGGGTGATCGGTGCTCAGTACTCAGGGTGCTCAGTACTCAGGGTGCTGGGAGCTCAGTGCTCAGGGTGATCGGTGCTCAGTACTCAGGGTGCTCAGTACTCAGGTTGCTGGGTGCTCAGTGCTCGTGTTGCTGGGTGCTCAGTACTCAGGGTGCTGGGTGCTCAGTGCTCAGGGTTCTGGGTGCTCAGTGCTCAGGGTGATCGGTGCTCAGTACTCAGGGTGCTGGGTGCTCAGTGCTCAGGGTGCTGGGTGCTCAGTCCTCAGGGTGCTCAGTGCTCAGGGTGCTGGGTGCTCAGTGCTCGGGGTGCTCGGTGCTCAGTACTCAGGGTGCTGAGTGCTCAGTACTCAGGGTGCTGGGTGCGCAGTACTCAGGGTGCTGGGTGCTCAGTGCTCAGGGTGCTGGGTGATCAGTGCTCAGGGTGCTGGGTGCTCAGTGCTCAGGGTGCTCGGTGCTCAGTGCTCGGGGTGCTGGGTGCTCAGTACTCAGGGTGCTGGGTGCTCAGTGCTCAGGGTGCTGGGTGCTCAGAGCTCGGGGCGCTGGGTGCTCAGTGCTCGGGGTGCTCGGAGCTCAGTACTCAGGGTGCTGGGTGCTCAGTGCTCGGGGTGCTCGGTGCTCAGTACGTTGGGTGCTCACTACTCAGGGTGCTGGGTGCTCAGTGCTCAGGGTGCTGGGTGCTCAGTGCTCGGGGTGCTCGGTGCTCAGTACTTTGGGTGCTCACTACTCAGGGTGCTGGGTGCTCAGTGCTCAGGGTGCTGGGTGCTCAGTGCTCAGGGTGCTGGGTGCTCAGTGCTCAGGGTGGTGGGTGCTCAGTACTCAGGTTGCTGGGTGCTCAGTGCTCGGGGTGCTGGGTGCTCAGTGCTCAGGGTGCTGGGTGCTCAGTACTCGGGGTGCTGGGTGCTCAGTACTCAGGGTGCTGGGTGCTCAGTACTCGGGGTGCTGGGTGCTCAGTGCTCGGGGTGCTGGGTGCTCAGTACTCAGGTTGCTGTGTGCTCAGTACTCAGGGTGCTGGGTGCTCAGTGCTCGGGGTGCTCGGTGCTCAGTGCTCAAGGAGTTGGGTGCTCAGTACTCAGGGTGCTCATTGCTCAGGGTGCTGGGTGCTCAGTACTCAGGGTGCTGGGTGCTCAGTGCTCATGGTGCTCGGTGCTCGGGGCGCTGGGTGCTCAGTGCTCGGGGTGCTCGGAGCTCAGTACCCTGGGTGCTGGGTGCTCAGTGCTCGGGGTGCTCGGTGCTCAGTACTCAGGGTGCTGGGTGTTCAGTGCTCGGGGTGCTGGGTGCTCAGTACTCAGGGTGCTGGGTGCTCAGTGCTCGGGGTGCTGGGTCCTCAGTGCTCGGTGTGCTGGGTGCTCAGTGCTCAGGGTGCTCAGTGCTCAGTACTCAGGGTGCTGGGTGCTCAGTGCTCAAGGGGCTCAGTACTCAGGGTGCTGTGTGTTCAGTGCTCAGGGTGCTGGGTGCTCAGTACTCAGGGTGCTCGGTGCTTAGTACTCAGGGTGCTGGGTGCTCAGTGCTCGGGGTGCTGTGTGCTCAGTGCTCAGTACTCAGGGTGCTGGGTGCTCAGTGCTCGGGGTGCTGGGTGCTCAGTTCTCAGTACTCAGGGTGCTGGGTGCTCAGTGCTCAGGGTGCTGGGTGCTCAGTGCTCGGGGTGCTGGGTGCTCAGTACTCAGGGTGCTGGGTGCTCAGTACTCAGGGTGCTGGGTGCTCAGTGCTCGGGGTGCTGGGTGCTCAGTACTCAGGGTGCTGGGTGCTCATTGCTCGGGGTGCTGGGTCCTTAGTGCTCGGTGTGCTGGGTGCTCAGTGCTCGGGGTGCTCAGTGCTCAGTACTCAGGGTGCTGGGTGCTCAGTGCTCGAGGTGCTCAGTACTCAGGGTGCTGTGTGTTCAGTGCTCAGGGTGCTGGGTGCTCAGTACTCAGGGTGCTCGGTGCTTAGTACTCAGGGTGCTGGGTGCTCAGTGCTCGGGGTGCTGTGTGCTCAGTGCTCAGTACTCAGGGTGCTGGGTGCTCAGTGCTCAAGGTGCTGTGTGCTCAGTGCTCAGGGTGCTGGGTGCTCAGTACTCAGGGTGCTCGTTGCTTAGTACTCAGGGTGCTGGGTGCTCAGTACTCCGGGTGCTCGGTGCTCAGTGCTCAAGGTGCTGGGTGCTCAGTACTCAGGGTGCTCATTGCTCAGGGTTCTGGGTGCTCAGTACTCAGGGTGCTGGGTGCTCAGTGCTCAGGGTGCTCGGTGCTCAGTACTCAGGGTGCTCAGTACTCAGGGTGCTGGGTGCTCAGTGCTCAGGGTGCTGGGTGCTCAGTGCTCGTTGTGCTGGGTGCTCAGTGCTCATTGTGCTGGGTGCTCAGTTCTCAGGGTGCTGGGTGCTCGGTGCTCGGGGTGCTGGTTGCTTAGTGCTCGGGGTGCCCGGTGCTCAGTACTCAGGGTGCTCAGTGCTCAGTACTCAGGGTGTTGGGTGCTCAGTGTTCAAGGTGCTGGGTGCTCAGTACTCAGGGTGCTGGGTGCTCGGTGCTCAGTACTCTGGGAGCTCAGTACTCAGGGTGCTGGGTGCTCAGTGCTCGGGGTGCTCAGTGCTCAGTACTCAGGCTGCTGGGTGCTCAGTGCTCGAGGTGCTCAGTACTCAGGGTGCTGTGTGTTCAGTGCTCAGGGTGCTGGGTGCTCAGTAGTCAGGGTGCTCGGTGCTTAGTACTCAGGGTGCTGGGTGCTCAGTGCTCGGGGTGCTGTGTGCTCAGTGCTCAGTACTCAGGGTGCTGGGTGCTCAGTGCTCAAGGAGCTGTGTGCTCAGTGCTCAGGGTGCTGGGTGCTCAGTGCTCAGGGTGCTGGGTACTCAGTGCTCAGGGTGCTGGGTGCTCAGTACTCAGGGTGCTGGGTGCTCAGTGCTCGGGGTGCTGGGTGCTCAGTGCTCAGGGTGCTGGGTGCTCAGTACTCAGGGTGCTGGGTGCTCAGTGCTCGGGGTGCTGGGTGCTCAGTGCTCGGGGTGCTGGGTGCTCAGTGCTCAGGGTGCTGGGTGCTCAGTACTCAGGGGGCTGGGAGCTCAGTGCTCAGGGTGATCGGTGCTCAGTACTCAGGGTGCTCAGTACTCAGGGTGCTGGGAGCTCAGTGCTCAGGGTGATCGGTGCTCAGTACTCAGGGTGCTCAGTACTCAGGTTGCTGGGTGCTCAGTGCTCGTGTTGCTGGGTGCTCAGTACTCAGGGTGCTGGGTGCTCAGTGCTCAGGGTTCTGGGTGCTCAGTGCTCAGGGTGATCGGTGCTCAGTACTCAGGGTGCTGGGTGCTCAGTGCTCAGGGTGCTGGGTGCTCAGTCCTCAGGGTGCTCAGTGCTCAGGGTGCTGGGTGCTCAGTGCTCGGGGTGCTCGGTGCTCAGTACTCAGGGTGCTGAGTGCTCAGTACTCAGGGTGCTGGGTGCGCAGTACTCAGGGTGCTGGGTGCTCAGTGCTCAGGGTGCTGGGTGATCAGTGCTCAGGGTGCTGGGTGCTCAGTGCTCAGGGTGCTCGGTGCTCAGTGCTCGGGGTGCTGGGTGCTCAGTACTCAGGGTGCTGGGTGCTCAGTGCTCAGGGTGCTGGGTGCTCAGAGCTCGGGGCGCTGGGTGCTCAGTGCTCGGGGTGCTCGGAGCTCAGTACTCAGGGTGCTGGGTGCTCAGTGCTCGGGGTGCTCGGTGCTCAGTACGTTGGGTGCTCACTACTCAGGGTGCTGGGTGCTCAGTGCTCAGGGTGCTGGGTGCTCAGTGCTCGGGGTGCTCGGTGCTCAGTACTTTGGGTGCTCACTACTCAGGGTGCTGGGTGCTCAGTGCTCAGGGTGCTGGGTGCTCAGTGCTCAGGGTGCTGGGTGCTCAGTGCTCAGGGTGGTGGGTGCTCAGTACTCAGGTTGCTGGGTGCTCAGTGCTCGGGGTGCTGGGTGCTCAGTGCTCAGGGTGCTGGGTGCTCAGTACTCGGGGTGCTGGGTGCTCAGTACTCAGGGTGCTGGGTGCTCAGTACTCGGGGTGCTGGGTGCTCAGTGCTCGGGGTGCTGGGTGCTCAGTACTCAGGTTGCTGTGTGCTCAGTACTCAGGGTGCTGGGTGCTCAGTGCTCGGGGTGCTCGGTGCTCAGTGCTCAAGGAGTTGGGTGCTCAGTACTCAGGGTGCTCATTGCTCAGGGTGCTGGGTGCTCAGTACTCAGGGTGCTGGGTGCTCAGTGCTCATGGTGCTCGGTGCTCGGGGCGCTGGGTGCTCAGTGCTCGGGGTGCTCGGAGCTCAGTACCCTGGGTGCTGGGTGCTCAGTGCTCGGGGTGCTCGGTGCTCAGTACTCAGGGTGCTGGGTGTTCAGTGCTCGGGGTGCTGGGTGCTCAGTACTCAGGGTGCTGGGTGCTCAGTGCTCGGGGTGCTGGGTCCTCAGTGCTCGGTGTGCTGGGTGCTCAGTGCTCAGGGTGCTCAGTGCTCAGTACTCAGGGTGCTGGGTGCTCAGTGCTCAAGGGGCTCAGTACTCAGGGTGCTGTGTGTTCAGTGCTCAGGGTGCTGGGTGCTCAGTACTCAGGGTGCTCGGTGCTTAGTACTCAGGGTGCTGGGTGCTCAGTGCTCGGGGTGCTGGGTGCTCAGTGCTCAGTACTCAGGGTGCTGGGTGCTCAGTGCTCGGGGTGCTGGGTGCTCAGTTCTCAGTACTCAGGGTGCTGGGTGCTCAGTGCTCAGGGTGCTGGGTGCTCAGTGCTCGGGGTGCTGGGTGCTCAGTACTCAGGGTGCTGGGTGCTCAGTACTCAGGGTGCTGGGTGCTCAGTGCTCGGGGTGCTGGGTGCTCAGTACTCAGGGTGCTGGGTGCTCATTGCTCGGGGTGCTGGGTCCTTAGTGCTCGGTGTGCTGGGTGCTCAGTGCTCGGGGTGCTCAGTGCTCAGTACTCAGGGTGCTGGGTGCTCAGTGCTCGAGGTGCTCAGTACTCAGGGTGCTGTGTGTTCAGTGCTCAGGGTGCTGGGTGCTCAGTACTCAGGGTGCTCGGTGCTTAGTACTCAGGGTGCTGGGTGCTCAGTGCTCGGGGTGCTGTGTGCTCAGTGCTCAGTAGTCAGGGTGCTGGGTGCTCAGTGCTCAAGGTGCTGTGTGCTCAGTGCTCAGGGTGCTGGGTGCTCAGTGCTCAGGGTGCTGGGTACTCATTGCTCAGGGTGCTGGGTGCTCAGTACTCAGGGTGCTGGGTGCTCAGTGCTCAAGGTGCTGGGTGCTCAGTACTCAGGATGCTGGGTGCTCAGTGCTCAGGGTGCTGGGTGCTCAGTGCTCAGGGTGCTGGGTGCTCAGTACTCAGGGTGCTGGGTGCTCAGTGCTCGGGGTGCTGGGTGCTCAGTGCTCGGGGTGCTGGGCGCTCAGTGCTCAGGGTGCTGGGTGCTCAGTACTCAGGGGGCTGGGAGCTCAGTGCTCAGGGTGATCGGTGCTCAGTACTCAGGGTGCTCAGTACTCAGGGTGCTGGGAGCTCAGTGCTCAGGGTGGTCGGTGCTCAGTACTCAGGGTGCTCAGTACTCAGGTTGCTGGGTGCTCAGTGCTCGTGTTGCTGGGTGCTCAGTACTCAGGGTGCTGGGTGCTCAGTGCTCGGGGTTCTGGGTGCTCAGTCCTCAGGGTGCTCAGTGCTCAGGGTGCTGGGTGCTCAGTACTCAGGGTGCTGGTTTCTCAGTACTCAGGGTGCTGGGTGCTCAGTGCTCAGGGTGCTGGGTGCTCAGTGCTCGGGGTGCTGGGTGCTCAGTACTCAGGGTGCTGGGTGCTCAGTACTCAGGGTGCTGGTTTCTCAGTACTCAGGGTGCTGGGTGCTCAGTGCTCAGGGTGCTGGGTGATCAGTGCTCAGGGTGCTGGGTGCTCAGTGCTCAGGGAGCTCGGTGCTCAGTGCTCGGGGTGCTGAGTGCTCAGTACTCAGGGTGCTGGTTTCTCAGTACTCAGGGTGCTGGGTGCTCAGTGCTCAGGGTGCTGGGTGATCAGTGCTCAGGGTGCTGGGTGCTCAGTGCTCAGGGTGCTCGGTGCTCAGAGCTCGGGGCGCTGGGTGCTCAGTGCTCGTGTTGCTGGGTGCTCAGTACTCAGGGTGCTTTGTGCTCAGTGCTCGGGGTTCTGGGTGCTCAGTCCTCAGGGTGCTCAGTGCTCAGGGTGCTGGGTGCTCAGTACTCAGGGTGCTGGGTGCTCAGTGCTCGGGGTTCTGGGTGCTCAGTCCTCAGGGTGTTCAGTACTCAGGGTGCTGAGTGCTCAGTACTCAGGGTGCTGGTTTCTCAGTACTCAGGGTGCTGGGTGCTCAGTGCTCAGGGTGCTGGGTGATCAGTGCTCAGGGTGCTGGGTGCTCAGTGCTCAGGGTGCTCGGTGCTCAGTGCTCGGGGTGCTGGGTGCTCAGTACTCAGGGTGCTGGGTGCTCAGTGCTCAGGGTGCTGGTTGCTCAGAGCTCGGGGCGCTGGGTGCTCAGTGCTCGGGGTGCTCGGAGCTCAGTACTCAGGGTGCTGGGTGCTCAGTGCTCGGGGTGCTCGGTGCTCAGTACGTTGGGTGCTCACTACTCAGGGTGCTGGGTGCTCAGTGCTCAGGGTGCTGGGTGCTCATTGCTCGGGGTGCTCGGTGCTCAGTACTTTGGGTGCTCACTACTCAGGGTGCTGGGTGCTCAGTGCTCAGGGTGCTGGGTGCTCAGTGCTCAGGGTGCTGGGTGCTCAGTGCTCAGGGTGGTGGGTGCTCAGTACTCAGGTTGCTGGGTGCTCAGTGCTCGGGGTGCTGGGTGCTCAGTGCTCAGGGTGCTGGGTGCTCAGTACTCGGGGTGCTGGGTGCTCAGTACTCAGGGTGCTGGGTGCTCAGTACTCAGGGTGCTGGGTGCTCAGTGCTCGGGGTGCTGGGTGCTCAGTACTCAGGGTGCTGTGTGCTCAGTACTCAGGGTGCTGGGTGCTCAGTGCTCGGGGTGCTCGGTGCTCAGTGCTCAAGGAGTTGGGTGCTCAGTACTCAGGGTGCTCATTGCTCAGGGTGCTGGGTGCTCAGTACTCAGGGTGCTGGGCGCTCAGTGCTCAGGGTGCTCGGTGCTCAGTACCCTGGGTGCTGGGTGCTCAGTGCTCGGGGTGCTCGGTGCTCAGTACTCAGGGTGCTGAGTGCTCAGTGCTCGGGGTGCTGGGTGCTCAGTACTCAGGGTGCTGGGTGCTCAGTGCTCGGGGTGCTGGGTCCTCAGTGCTCGGTGTGCTGGGTGCTCAGTGCTCGGGGTGCTCGGAGCTCAGTACCCTGGGTGCTGGGTGCTCAGTGCTCGGGGTGCTCGGTGCTCAGTACTCAGGGTGCTGGGTGCTCAGTGCTCGGGGTGCTGGGTGCTCAGTACTCAGGGTGCTGGGTGCTCAGTGCTCGGGGTGCTGGGTCCTCAGTGCTCGGTGTGCTGGGTGCTCAGTGCTCGGGGGGCTCAGTGCTCAGTACTCAGGGTGCTGGGTGCTCAGTGCTCGAGGTGCTCAGTACTCAGGGTGCTGTGTGTTCAGTGCTCAGCTTGCTGGGTGCTCAGTACTCAGGGTGCTCGGTGCTTAGTACTCAGGGTGCTGGGTGCTCAGTGCTCGGGGTGCTGGGTGCTCAGTGCTCAGTACTCAGGGTGCTGGGTGCTCAGTGCTCGGGGTGCTGGGTGCTCAGTGCTCAGTACTCAGGGTGCTGGGTGCTCAGTGCTCAGGGTGCTGGGTGCTCAGTGCTCGGGGTGCTGGGTGCTCAGTACTCAGGGTGCTGGGTGCTCAGTACTCCGGTTGCTGGGTGCTCAGTTCTCGGGGTGCTCGGTGCTCAGTACTCAGTGCTCAGGGTGCTCAGTGCTCAGTGCTCAGGGTGCTGGGTGTTCAGTACTCAGGGTGCTGGGTGCTCAGTACTCAGGGTGCTGGGTGCTCAGTGCTCAGGGTGCTGGGTGCTCAGTACTCAGGGTGCTGGGTGCTCAGTACTCAGGGTGCTGGGTGCTCAGTGCTCAGGGTGCTGGTTACTCAGTGCTCAGGGTGCTCGGTGCTCAGTACTCGGGGTGCTGGGTGCTCCTTCTCGGGGTGCTGGATGCTCAATGCTCGGGGTGCTGGGTGCTCAGTACTCAGGGTGCTGGGTGCTCAGTGCTCAGGGTGCTGGGTGCTCAGTACTCAGGGTGCTGGGTGCTCAGTGCTCAGGGTGCTGGGTGCTCAGTACTCAGGGTGCTGGGAGCTCAGTGCTCAGGGTGATCTTTGCTCAGTACTCAGGATGCTCAGTGCTTGGGGTGCTGGGTGCACAGTGCTCAGGGTGCTGGGTGCTCAGTGCTCAGGGTGGTCTTTGCTCAGTACTCAGGGTGCTCAGTGCTCAGGGTGCTGGGTTCTCAGTACTCAGGGTGCTGGGTGCTCAGTGATCAGGGTGCTGTGTGCTCAGTCCTCAGGGTGCTCAGTGCTCAGGGTGCTGGGTGCTCAGTGCTCGGGTTGCTCGGTGCTCAGTACTCAGGGTTCTGAGTGCTCAGTACTCAGGGTGCTGGGTGCTCAGTACTCAGGGTGCTGGGTGCTCAGTGCTCAGCGTGCTGGGTGATCAGTGCTCAGTGTGCTGGGTGCTCAGTGCTCAGGGTGCTGGGGGCTCAGTGCTCGGGGTGCTGGGTGTTCAGTACTCAGGGTGCTGGGTGCTCAGTGCTCAGGGTGCTGGGTGCTCAGTGCTCGGGGTGCTGGGTGCTCAGTGCTCAGTACTCAGGGTGCTGGGTGCTCAGTGCTCGGGGTGCTGGGTGCTCAGTGCTCAGTACTCAGGGTGCTGGGGGCTCAGTGCTCAGGGTGCTGTGTGCTCACTGCTCAGGGTTCTGGGTGCTCAGTGCTCAGGGTGCTGGGTACTCAGTGCTCAGGGTGCTGGGGGCTCAGTGCTCAGGGTGCTGGGTGCTCAGTACTCAGGGTGCTGGGTGCTCAGTGCTCGGAGTGCTGGGTGCTCAGTGCTCAGGGTGCTGGGTACTCAGTACTCAGGGTGCTGGGTGCTCAGTGCTCGGGTTGCTGGGTGCTCAGTGCTCGGGGTGCTGGGTGCTCAGTACTCAGGGTGCTGGGTGCTCAGTACTCAGGGGGCTGGGAGCTCAGTGCTCAGGGTGATCGGTGCTCAGTACTCAGGGTGCTCAGTACTCAGGGTGCTGGGAGCTCAGTGCTCAGGGTGATCGGTGCTCAGTACTCAGGGTGCTCAGTACTCAGGGTGCTGGGTGCTCAGTGCTCAGGTTGCTGGGTGCTCAGTGCTCGGGGTGCTGGGTGCCCAGTGCTCAGGGTGCTGGGTGCTCAGTACTCAGGGTGCTGGGTGCTCAGTGCTCAGTGCTCAGAGTTCTGGGTGTTCAGTACTCAGGGTGCTGGGTGCTCAGTACTCAGGGTTCTGGGTGCTCAGTG
Source organism: Microtus oregoni (assembly GCF_018167655.1). NCBI lineage: Eukaryota > Metazoa > Chordata > Mammalia > Rodentia > Cricetidae > Microtus > Microtus oregoni. Next base: position 65,896 of record NW_024543585.1, read on the forward strand.
CTCAGAGTGGTGGGTGCTCAGTACTCAGAGTGCTCGGTGCTCAGTGCTCAGGGTGCTGGGTGCTCAGTACTCAGGGTGCTGTGTGCTCAGTACTCAGGGTGCTGGGTGCTCAGTGCTCAGGGTGCTGGGTACTCAGTGCTCAGGGTGCTCGGTGCTCAGTACTCGGGGTGCTGGGTGCTCATTCTCGGGGTGCTGGGTGCTCAGTGCTCGGGGTGCTGGGTGCTCATTACTCAGGGTGCTGGGTTCTCAGTGCTCAGGGTGCTGGGTGCTCAGTACTCAGGGTGCTGGGTGCTCAGTGCTCAGGGTGCTGGGTGCTCAGTACTCAGGGTGCTGGGTGCTCAGTGCTCAGGGTGCTGGGTGCTCAGTACTCAGGGTGCTGGGAGCTCAGTGCTCAGGGTGATCGGTGCTCAGTACTCAGGGTGCTCAGTACTAAGGGTGCTGGGTGCTCAGTGCTCGGGGTGCTGGGTGCTCAGTACTCAGGGTGCTGGGTGCTCAGTGCTCGGGGTCTTGGATGCTCAGTGCTCAGGGTGATCGGTGCTCAGTACTCAGGGTGCTGGGTGCTCAGTACTCAGGGTGCTGGGTGCTCAGTCCTCAGGGTGCTCTGTCCTCAGGGTGCTGGGTGCTCAGTGCTCGGGGTGCTCGGTGCTCAGTACTCAGGGTGCTGGGTGCTCAGTGCTCAGGGTGCTGGGTGCTCAGTACTCAGGGTGCTGGGTGCTCAGTGCTCAGGGTGCTGGGTGCTCAGTACTCAGGGTGCTGGGTGCTCAGTGCTCAGGGTGCTGGGTGCTCAGTACTCAGGTTGCTGGGAGCTCAGTGCTCAGGGTGATCGGTGCTCAGTACTCAGGGTGCTCAGTACTCAGGGTGCTGGGTGCTCAGTGCTCGGGGTGCTGGGTGCTCAGTGCTCAGGGTGATCAGTGCTCAGTACTCAGTGTCCTGGGTGCTCAGTGCTCAGGATGCTGGGTGCTCAGTCCTCAGGGTGATCGGTGCTCAGTACTCAGGGTGCTGGGTGCTCAGTGCTCAGGGTGCTGGGTGCTCAGTGCTCAGTGCTCAGGGTGCTGGGTGCTCAGTGCTCAGGGTGCTGGTTGCTCAGTACTCAGGGTGCTGGGTGCTCAGTACTCAGGGTGCTGGGTGCTCAGTGCTCAGGGTGCTTGGTGCTCAGTACTCAGGGTGCTGGGTGATCAGTGCTCGGGGTGCTGGGTGCTCAGTGCTCAGGGTGCTGGGTGCTCAGTGCTCAGGGTGCTGGGTGCTCAGTACTCAGGGTGCTGGGTGCTAAGTGCTCTGGGTGCTCGGTGCTCAGTACTCAAGGTGCTGGGTGCTCAGTGCTCAGGGTGCTGGGTGCTCAGTGCTCGGGGTGCTCAGTGCTCAGTACGTTGGGTGCTCAGTACTCAGGGTGCTGGGTGCTCAGTGCTCAGGGTGCTGGGTGCTCAGTGCTCAGGGTGCTGGGTGCTCAGTGCTCAGGGTGCTTGATGCTCAGTTCTCAGGGTACTGGGTGCTCAGTGCTCAGGGTGCTGGGTGCTCAGTGCTCGGGGTGCTGGGTGCTCAGTACTCAGGGTGCTGGGTGCTCAGTACTCAGGGTGCTGGGTGCTCAGTACTCGGGGTGTTGGGTGCTCAGTGCTCAGCGTGCTGGGTGCTCAGTACTCACGGTGCTCAGGGCTCAGTGCTTGGGGTGCTGGGTTCTCAGTATTCAGGGTGCTGGGTGCTCAGTGCTCAGGGTGCTGGGTGCTCAGTGCTCAGGGTGCTGGGTGCGCAGTACTCAGTGCTCAGGATGCTGGGTGCTCAGTGCTCGGGGTGCTGGGGGCTGAGTGCTCAGGGTGCTGGGTGCTCAGTGCTCGGGGTGCTCAGTGCTCAGTGCTCAGGGTCCTGGGTGCTCAGTACTCAGGGTGCTGGGTGCTTAGTACTCAGGGTGCTCAGTGCTCAGTACACAGGGTGCCGTGTGCTCAGTGCTCGGGGTGCTGGGTGCTCAGTGCTCAGTACTCAGGGTGCTGGGTGCTCAGTACTCAGGGTGCTCAGTGCTCGGGGAGCTCAGTGCTCAGTACTCAGGGTGCTAGGTGCTCAGTTCTCAGTGCTCGGGGTCCTGGGTGCTCCGTGCTCGAGGTGCTGGGTGCCCAGTGCTCTGGGTGCTTAGTGCTCAGTACTCAGGGTGCTGGGTGCTCAGTACTCAGGGTGCTCAGTGCTTGGGGTGCTGGGTGCTCAGTACTCAGGGTGCTGGGTTCTCAGTACTCAGGGTGCTGGGTGCTCATTCTCGGGGTGCTGGGTGCTCAGTGCTCGGGTTGCTGGGTGCTCAGTTCTCAGGGTGCTGGGGCTCAGTACTCAGGGTGCTGGGTGCTCAGTACTCAGGGTGCTCGGTTCTCAGTACTCAGGGTGCTGGGTGCTCATACTCGGGGTGCTGGGTGCTCAGTGCTCGGGGTGCTGGGTGCTCAGTACTCAGGGTGCTGGGGGCTCAGTACTCAGGGTGCTGGTTGCTCAGTACTCAGGGTGATCTGTTCTCAGTACTCAGGGTGCTGGGTGCTCAGTGCTCGGGGTGCTGGGTGCTCAGTGCTTGGGGTGCTGGGTGCTCAGTGCTCAGTACTCAGGGTGCTGGGTGCTCAGTGCTCCGGGTGCTGGGTGCTCAGTGCTCAGGGTGCTGGGTGCTCAGTGCTCAGGGTGCTGGGTGCTCAGTGCTCAGGGTGCTGGGTGCTCAGTGCTCAGTACTCAGGGTGCTGGGTGCTCAGTGCTTGGGGTGCTGGGTGCTCAGTGCTCAGTACTCAGGGTGCTGGGTGCTCAGTGCTCAGGGTGCTGTGTGCTCAGTGCTCAGGGTGCTGGGTGCTCAGTGCTCAGGGTGCTGGGTACTCATTGCTAAGGGTGCTGGGTGCTCAGTACTCAGGGTGCTGGGTGCTCAGTGCTCAGGGTGCTGGGTGCTCAGTACTCAGGGTGCTGGGTGCTCAGTGCTCGGGGTGCTGGGTGCTCAGTGCTCAGGGTGCTGGGTGCTCAGTACTCAGGGTGCTGGGTGCTCAGTGCTCGGGGTGCTGGGTGCTCAGTGCTCGGTGTGCTGGGTGCTCAGTGCTCAGGGTGCTGGGTGCTCAGTACTCAGGTTGCTGGGTGCTCAGTGCTCGGGGTGCTGGGTGCTCAGTGCTCAGGTTGCTGGGTGCTCAGTACTCAGGGTGCTGGGTGCTTCGTACTCAGGGTGCTCAGTGCTGAGTACACAGGGTGCCGGGTGCTCAGTACTCGGGGTGCTGGGTGCTCAGTGCTCAGTACTCAGGGTGCTGGGTGCTCAGTACTCAGGGTGCTCAGTGCTCAGGGAGCTCAGTGCTCAGTACTCAGGGTGCTAGGTGCTCAGTACTCAGTGCTCGGGGTCCTGGGTGCTCCGTGCTCGGGGTGCTGGGTGCCCAGTGCTCTGGGTGCTTAGTGCTCAGTACTCAGGGTGCTCAGTGCTCGGGGTGCTGGGTGCTCAGTACTCAGGGTGCTCAGTGCTCAGGGTGCTGGGTGCTCAGTACTCAGGGTGCTGGGGCTCAGTACTCAGGGTGCTGGGTGCTCAGTACTCAGGGTGCTCGGTTCTCAGTACTCAGGGTGCTGGGTGCTCATACTCGGGGTGCTGGGTGCTCAGTGCTCGGGGTACTGGGTGCTCAGTACTCAGGGTGCTGGGGGCTCAGTACTCAGGGTGCTGGGTGCTCAGTACTCAGGGTGATCTGTTCTCAGTACTCAGGGTGCTGGGTGCTCAGTGCTCGGGGTGCTGGGTGCTCAGTACTCGGGGTGCTCAGTGCTCAGTACTCAGGGTGCTGGGTGCTCAGTGCTCGGGGTGCTCCCTGCTCAGTACTCAGGGTGCTGGGTGCTCAGTGCTCCGGGTGCTGGGTGTTCAGTACTCAGGGTGCTGGGTTCTCATTGCTCAGGGTGCTGGGTGCTCAGTGCTCGGGGTGCTGGGTGCTCAGTGCTCAGTACTCAGGGTGCTGGGTGCTCAGTGCTTGGGGTGCTGGGTGCTCAGTGCTCAGTACTCAGGGTGCTGGGTGCTCAGTGCTCAGGGTGCTGTGTGCTCAGTGCTCAGGGTGCTGGGTGCTCAGTGCTCAGGGTGCTGGATACTCATTGCTCAGGGTGCTGGGTGCTCAGTACTCAGGGTGCTGGGTGCTCAGTGCTCAGGGTGCTGGGTGCTCAGTACTCAGGGTGCTGGGTGCTCAGTGCTCGGGGTGCTGGGTGCTCAGTGCTCAGGTTGCTGGGTGCTCAGTCCTCAGGGTGCTGGGTGCTCAGTGCTCGGGGTGCTGGGTGCTCAGTGCTCGGGGTGCTGGGTGCTCAGTGCTCAGGGTGCTGGGTGCTCAGTACTCAGGGTGCTGGGAGCTCAGTGCTCAGGGTGATCGGTGCTCAGTACTCAGGGTGCTCAGTACTCAGGGTGCTGGGTGCTCAGTGCTCGGGGTGCTGGTTGCTCAGTACTCAGGGTGCTGGGTGCTCAGTGCTCGGGGTTCTGGGTGCTCAGTGTTCAGGGTGATCGGTGCTCAGTACTCAGGTTGCTGGATGCACAGTGCTCAGGGTGCTGGGTGCTCAGTACTCAGGGTGCTCAGTTCTCAGGGTGCTGGGTGCTCAGTGCTCGGGGTGCTCGGTGCTCAGTACTCAGGGTGCTGAGTGCTCAGTACTCAGGGTCCTGGGTGCTCAGTACTCAGGGTGCTGGGTGCTCAGTGCTCAGGGTGCTGGGTGAACAGTGCTCAGGGTGCTGGGTGCTCAGTGCTCCGGGTGCTGGGTGCTCAGTGCTCAGGGTGCTGGGTGCTCAGTACTCAGGGTGCTGGGTGCTCAGTGCTCAGGGTGGTGGGTGCTCAGAGCTCGGGGCGCTGGGTGCTCAGTGCTCGGGGTGCTCGGAGCTCAGTACTCAGGGTGCTGGGTGCTCAGTGCTCGGGGTGATCGGTGCTCAGTACTCAGGGTGCTGGGTGCTCAGTGCTCGGGGTGCTCGGTGCTCAGTACGTTGGGTGCTCACTACTCAGGGTGCTGGGTGCTCAGTGCTCAGGGTGCTGTGTGCTCAGTGCTCGGGGTGCTCGGTGCTCAGTACTTTGGGTGCTCACTACTCAGGGTGCTGGGTGCACAGTGCTCAGGGTGCTGGGTGCTCAGTGCTCAGGGTGCTGGGTACTCAGTGCTCAGGGTGGTGGGTGCTCAGTACTCAGGTTGCTGGGTGCTCAGTGCTCGGGGTGCTGGGTGCTCAGTGCTCAGGGTGCTGGGTGCTCAGTACTCGGGGTGCTGGGTGCTCAGTACTCAGGGTGCTGGGTGCTCAGTACTCAGGGTGCTGGGTGCTCAGTGCTCGGGGTGCTGGGTGCTCAGTACTCAGGGTGATGGGTGCTCAGTACTCGGGGTGCTGGGTGCTCAGTACTCAGGGTGCTGGGTGCTCAGTACTCAGGGTGCTGGGTGCTCAGTACTCGGGTGCTGGGTGCTCTGTGCTCGGGGTGCTGGGTGCTCAGTGCTCAGTGCTCTGGGTGCTGGGTGCTCAGTGCTCAGGGTGCTGTGTGCTCAGTGCTCAGGGTGCTGGGTGCTCAGTGCTCAGGGTGCTGGGTACTCAGTGCTCAGGGTGCTGGGTGCTCAGTACTCAGGGTGCTGGGTGCTCAGTACTCAGTGTGCTGGGTGCTCAGTGCTCGGGGTGCTGGGTGCTCAGTGCTAGCGGTGCTGGGTGCTCAGTGCTCGAGGTGCTCAGTACTCAGGGTGCTGTGTGTTCAGTGCTCAGGGTGCTGGGTGCTCAGTACTCAGGGTGCTCGGTGCTTAGTACTCAGGGTCCTGGGTGCTCAGTGCTCAAGGAGTTGGGTGCTCTGTACTCAGGGTGCTCATTGCTCAGGGTGCTGGGTGCTCAGTACTCAGGGTGCTGGCTGCTCAGTGCTCAGGGTGCTCGGTCCTCGGGGCGCTGGGTGCTCAGTGCTCGGGGTGCTCGGAGCTCAGTACCCTGGGTGCTGGGTGCTCAGTGCTCGGGGTGCTCGGTGCTCAGTACTCAGGGTGCTGGGTGCTCAGTGCTCGGGGTGCTCGGCGTGCTCGGTGCTCAGTACGTTGGGTGCTCACTACTCAGGATGCTGGGTGCTCAGTGCTCAGGGTGCTGGGTGCTCAGTGCTCAGGGTGCTGGGTGCTCAGTGCTCGGGGTGCTGGGTGCTCAGTACTCAGGGGGATCTGTTCTCAGTACTCAGGGTGCTGGGTGCTCAGTGCTCGGGGTGCTGGGTGCTCAGTACTCGGGGCGCTCAGTGCTCAGTACTCAGGGTGCTGGGTGCTCAGTGCTCGGGGTGCTCCCTGCTCAGTACTCAGGGTGCTGGGTGCTCAGTGCTCCGGGTGCTGGGTGCTCATTACTCAGGGTGCTGGGTGCTCAGTGCTCAGGGTGCTGGGTGCTCAGTGCTCGGGGTGCTGGGTGCTCAGTGCTCAGTACTCAGGGTGCTGGGTGCTCAGTGCTTGGGGTGCTGGGTGCTCAGTGCTCAGTACTCAGGGTGCTGGGTGCTCAGTGCTCAGGGTGCTGTGTGCTCAGTGCTCAGGGTGCTGGGTGCTCAGTGCTCAGGGTGCTGGGTAGTCATTGCTCAGGGTGCTGGGTGCTCAGTACTCAGGGTGCTGGGTGCTCAGTGCTCAGGGTGCTGGGTGCTCAGTACTCAGGGTACTGGGTGCTCAGTGCTCGGGGTGCTGGGTGCTCAGTGCTCAGGGTGCTGGGTGCTCAGTACTCAGTGTGCTGGGTGCTCAGTGCTCGGGGTGCTGGGTGCTCAGTGCTCGGGGTGCTGGGTGCTCAGTGCTCAGGGTGCTGGGTGCTCAATACTCAGGGTGCTGGGAGCTCAGTGCTCAGGGTGATCCGTGCTCAGTACTCAGGGTGCTCAGTACTCAGGGTGCTGGGTGCTCAGTGCTCGGGGTGCTGGGTGCTCAGTACTCTGGGTGCTGGGTGCTCAGTGCTCGGGGTTCTGGGTGCTCAGTGCTCAGGGTGATCTGTGCTCAGTACTCAGGGTGCTGGGTGCTCAGTCCTCAGGGTGCTCAGTGCTCAGGGTGCTGGGTGCTCAGTGCTCGGGTGCTCGGTGCTCAGTACTCAGGGTGCTGAGTGCTCAGTACTCAGGGTGCTGGGTGCTCAGTGCTCGGGGTGATCGGTGCGCAGTACTCAGGGTGCTGGGTGCTCAGTGCTCGGGTTGCTCGGTGCTCAGTACGTTGGGTGCTCACTACTCAGGGTGCTGGGTGCTCAGTGCTCAGGGTGCTGGGTGCTCAGTGCTCGGGGTGCTCGGTGCTCAGTACTTTGGGTGCTCAATACTCAGGGTGCTGGGTGCTCAGTGCTCAGGGTGCTGGGTGCTCAGTGCTCAGGGTGGTGGGTGCTCAGTACTCAGGTTGCTGGGTGCTCAGAGCTCGGGGTGCTGGGTGCTCAGTGCTCAGGGTGCTGGGTGCTCAGTAATCGGGGTGCTGGGTGCTCAGTACTCAGGGTGCTGGGTGCTCAGTACTCAGGGTGCTGTGTGCTCAGTGCTCGGGGTGCTGGGTGCTCAGTACTCAGGTGCTGGGTGCTCAATACTCGGGGTGCTGGGTGCTCAGTACTCAGGGTGCTGGGTGCTCAGTACTCAGGGTGCTGGGTGCTCAGTACTCGGGTGCTGGGTGCTCTGTGCTGGGGGTGCTGGGGTGCTCAGTGCTCAGTGCTCAGGGTGCTGGGTGCTCAGTGCTCATGGTGCTGTGTGCTCAGTGCTCAGGGTGCTGGGTGCTCAGTACTCAGGGTGCTGGGTGCTCAGTACTCAGGGTGCTGGGTGCTCAGTACTCGGGTGCTGGGTGCTCAGTGCTCAGGGTGCTGGGTGCTCAGTACTCAGGGTGCTGGGTGCTCGGTGCTCAGTACGCTGGGTGCTCAGTACTCAGGGTGCTGGGTGCTCAGTACTCAGCGTGATCACTGCTCAGTACCCGGGTTGCTGGGTGGTCAGTGCTCAGGGTGCGCAGTGCTCAGTGCTCGGGGTGCTGGGTGCTCTGTGCTCGGGGCGCTGGTGCTCAGTGCTCGGGGTGCTGGGTTCTCAGTACTCGGGGTGCTGGGTGCTGAGTGCTCAGGGTGCTCAGTGCTCAGTACTTAGTGCTCAGGGTGCTCAGTGCTCAGGGTGCTGGGTGTTCAGTACTCAGGGTGCTGGGTGCTCAGTGCTCAGGGTGCTGGGTGCTCAGTGCTCAGGTGCTGGGTGCTCAGTACTCGGGGTGCTGGGTGCTCAGTACTCAGGGTGCTGGGTGCTCAGTACTCAGGGTGCTGGGTGCTCAGTGCTCGGGGTGCTGGGTCCTCACTACTCAGGGTGCTGGGTGCTCAGTGCTCAGGGTGCTGGGTGCTCAGTGCTCAGGGTGCTGGGTGCTCAGTGCTCAGGGTGCTGGGTGCTCAGTACTCGTGGTGCTGGGTGCTCAGTGCTCAGGGTGCTGGGTGCTCAGTACTCAGGGTGCTTGGTGCTCAGTGCTCGGGTGCTGGGTGCTCAGTGCTCAGGGTGCTGGGTGCTCAGTACTCGGGGTGCTGGGTGCTCAGTACTCAGGGTGCGGGGTGCTCAGTACTCGGGGTGCTGGGTGCTCAGTGCTCGGGGTGCTGGGTGCTCAGTACTCGGGGGTGCTGGGTGCTCAGTACTCGGGGTGCTGGGTGCTCAGTACTCAGGGTGCTGGGTGCTCAGTACTCGGGTGCTGGGTGCTCAGTGCTCAGGGTGCTGGGTGCTCAGTGCTCGGGGTGCTGGGTGCTCAGTGCTCAGTACTCAGGGTGCTGGGTGCTCAGTGCTCGGGGTGCT